>NW_025535018.1:0-127932 GCF_020615455.1 Coregonus clupeaformis
CAGGACAATTTAACTTATCCCAGAGGCTGCTCCCCTAAGACGTCTGCCACGAGAGAAGAGGTATTCGGAGGACTTCTAGTCCCACTCAGGAGGCGTGACGGCAGCCCATCCACCCGCATCTAATATTTTACCTTGCAATGTTCAGTCTCTGGACAATAAAGAGACGACCTCAGGGTGAGGATCTCCTTCCGAGAGACACCAGGGACTGTAACATACTCAGTTTCAAGTGAATCTTTGGCTCTCTCCGGACATACTGTCCCGTCCCATACAGCCAGGGCTGGGTTCTCAGTAGCATCACGCAGACAGGAATAAAAAAGAACTCTCCAGGAAGAAGAAAGGCGGTGGTGTATGTTTCCCATCATTAACTATTCTGGGGTGATTGTGATAATGTACATGTGAACTCGGTCACTTTTGTTCACCCGACCTAGAATACCTCACAATCTAGTCCAATTGACACCTCCCAAGAGAGAATTATCTTCGATAGGTCACAGCCGTGTATATTCCCCTCAGCCGATACCACGACGGCCCTCAAGGAACTACACTGGACTTTGTGCAAACTGGAAACCACATATCCCGAGTACGCATTGATCCTGAGAACGATCTGATTTTCTTTAACAAAGAAAATGATTCATGACTCCATTTTGCTCCTTTCTTCCGTACAAGGTCTATTCCAACGCTGGTCTGACCAACCGGAATCATGCTTCAAGATTGTTTTTATCACGAGGACTGGGATATATTCCAAAGGTTTCTCTGAGAACTAACATTGACGTATACTACGGACCCGGTGACTGAGTTCATCAGGAAGTGTATAGGGGATGTTATTCCCACCGTGACTATTAAACCATCCAAACCAAAAAAACCAAAACAATAGGGGATGGCAGCATTCACAAGAAAACTGAATGTGCACGAACAACTGCATTTAACCATGGCAAAGTGATTGGGAATATGGTTGAATACAATCAGTGTAGTTATTCCCTCCAGTAGGCAATCAAAAGAGGCAAAGAATGTCAGGTACAGAGACAAAGTGGAGTCGCAGGTATTCAAGGTTCAGACCATCGGGACGATCACGTGGCAGGGTCTACAGACAATCACAGATTACAAAGGAAAACACAGCCACATCATGGACACCAACGTCTTGCTCCCAGACAAGCTAAACACCTTCTTCACCTCGCTTTGAGGATAACACGAGTGGCCACGACGCCAGTCACACTGGGCGACTGTGGCCCTCTCTCCTTCCTCCGTGGCTGACGTAGTTAAAGACCTATTTTTAGACATAGTCAAGGCTGCCGGCCCAGAGACGGCATCCCTAGCTGCGTCCTCAGAGCTGTGCAGACCAGCTGGCTGGAGTGTTTACGGACATATTCAATCTCTCTGTCCCAGTCTGCTGTCCCTACATGCTTCAAGATGGCCACCATCATTCTGCAGGCCCGAAGAAAGCAGGAAGTAACTGAACTAAATGACTATTGCTCCAAGAAAGACTCATTTCTCAATCATGAGGTGCTTTGAGAGGCTAGAGAGGATCATATCACCTCATATCTTGCACCTGTCACCCTAGACCCACCTCAGATTTGGCATAGCTTCAAGAGATCCACAGCAGACGATGCAAATTCGCCATCACACGTGCACACTGCCCTATCCCATCTGGACAAGAGGAATAACTATGTAAGAATGCTGTTCATTGACTATAGCTCAGTCTTCAATACCATAGTACCCTCCAAGCTCATCATTAAGCTTGAGGCCCTGGGTCCCCGAACCCCCGCCTAGGTGCAACTGGGTCCTGGACTTCCTGACGGGCGCCCCAGGTGGTGGTGGAAGGAAACCACACTCACCCAGCAGATCCTCAACACTGGGGCCCCACAAAGGGTGCGCTGCTCCCCCTCCTGTACTCCCTGTACACCCCATGAGCGTGGCCAGCACATCGCCCTAACTCAATCATCAAGTTTGCAGACAACACAACAGGGTAGTAGGCCTGAATTAAACAACAATGAGACAGTCTACAAGGGAGGCAGAGGTGAGGGCCCTGGTGAGAGGTGGGGCCTGGAAAATAACCTCTCCATCAACAAAACAAAGACTGATCGTGGACTTCGAACCCCGATATGTTTTTTTTCCCCCTACTTAAAATAGAAAAAGAGATACATACAGTGGGGAAAAAAAAATTAATAAACACCAATTGTGCAAGTTCTCCAACAAAGATGAGAGAGAGGCTATGGTAAATAAGGTAACGTCAAACTATTTCGGGACAGATGGAGTCTGAGAAAAAAATCCAGAAAATCACATTGTAGGATTTTTAATGAATATCCAAAGGGTGGTGGTAAATAATTGGTCACCTTACAAACAAGCAAAGATTTCTGGCTCTCCCATGACCTGTAACTTCTTCTTTAAGAGGCTCCTCTGTCCTCCATTCAAGTATCCTGTATTAATGGCACCTGTTTGAACTTGAAAGTCAAAGTATAAAAGAAACCCTGTCCACAACCTCAAACAGTCACACTCCAAACTCCACTATGCTGCACCAAAGAGCTGTCAAAGGACAATGAACAAAATTGTAGATGCATGCACCAGGCTGGGAAGATCAGAGAACTGCATAGGTGCAACTTGTTTGAAGAAATCAACTTTGTGGGAGCAATTAGGAACATAGAAGATACAAGACCACTGATAATCTCCCCACTATCTGGGGCTCCACGCAAAGATCTCACCCCCTGGGCAAATGATCCAAGAACGGTGAGCAAAATCCCAGAACTACACGTGGGGACCTTAGTGAATTACCTGCAGAGGCTGGGAACAAATGTAAAAAGCCACCATCAGTAAATCACACTAGCGCCAATAGGGACTCAAATCCTAGCAGGCCAGGACAGACCCTGCGCCCGGGAAGCAGTGTCCACAGGCCCGTCTGAAGTAAGTTGGAAAACATTTGGATATCCAAGAGGTTGGGAGAATGCTCATATAGGTAGATGAAACTTAAATATAACTTTTTGGAAAAAACTCAAACTATTCGTGTTTGGAGACTTACAAAGAATGCTGTTGTTGCATCCAAAGAATGTACCAACCACTCAGAGCACATGGGGGTGGAAACATCATGCTTTGGGGTTGTTTTTTGCAAGGGACCAGGACGACTGATCCGTGTAAAGGGAAAGAATGAATCAATGTATATCGTGGAGATTTTGAGGAAAACCTCCTCCATCAGCAAGGGCATTAAGATGAAACAGTGGCTGTGTCCTTCCAGCATGAGACAATATCCAAAACACACCGCCCCGGAACGAAGGAGTGGCATCCGAAGAAGCATTGTCGGAAGGTCCTGGAGTGGCCTAGCCAGTCTCCAGCAGAGATCTCAACCCCGTTGAGAAAATCTTTGGAGGAGTTAAAAGTCCGTGTTGAACACAGATCCCCAAAACATCACGCTCCAGAGAGAGGAGATCTGCATGGAGGAATGGGCCAAATACCAGCAACAGTGTGTGCCCAGAAAACCTTGTGAAGACTTACAAAACGTTTAACCTGTGTCATTACGCAGCAAGGGGTATATAACAAAGTTATTGAGGAAACTTTGTTATTGACCAAATATTTTACCATAATTCGGAAATCAATTCATTAAAAAAATCTACAATGTGATTTTCTAGATTTCATTTTCTCATTTTGTCTGCGTTGGTAGTTGGCGTGCAAACCTATGATGAAAATTAAAGACCTCTCATGCTTTTTTTAAGTGGGAACTTGCATTGGTGTGTTGATTTAAATACCCCCACTGTACATTACAATACTCATATAAATACATATAATACATATATATATATACATATCCTATTTAAAAATATATTTCCCTTCCTGAACTTACTTCGCAACACCACCCCTTCCCTAATTGGAGTAACATAACAAACAACTTCCTTAGGCCTCTACTTCAGCTTATACATACTATCAGGTTACATTTTATGGACACAATACTTTACAATAGCTCTATTTTGTTTGTTTTTACTCCTGAACTTCCACTACTCAACCTCTCCGATCATTTTCATGATATCCATCCGGTTTGCTTCTTGTGCCATATCTTTCTAACAATGATCTTTCACAAAATATCTCACCCAATAACCTTATTATGGACACAGTATGCTTTACATTAGTTATCTTGTTGTTATTAGTTGTTAATTGTTATTAGTCCCATCCTTCAGCTCCATTCAACACCTCCCATCTATTCTCTTAACACCATCCATATTGGATTTCTGTTTGCCATATATCTTTCAACTGTACTGTGATGTTTCCTAAAAATTCTGGACCCCTTCTATTCACATTTTTGTAAATTGAAAATAAATTGAAATGTGAAAATAAACATTGTTGCTAAAAGTATTATTATATTATTGATCGATTGACTAACTTTTCAGATCACCAGTAGTGCTATCTCCCGCAGGGTTAGCTCCAGGTAAATTATTGCGTTCCTGGACCTGTGTCCAAAAACAAGCTACAAATGGCAGGTACCAAAACAAATGATCTAATGATTCTGTCTCTTCGAGCAAAATCTGTAGCAGAGCTGGGAGATTGTATCCCCCATATAAATAACATTCTATTGGTAGCAAGAATGTTGTATAATAATTAAATTGAAAAATTCCTAGTTTGAATCCGTATCGCGTTTTGCGAATCGTTCATAAACACTATGCCATGGAATCGGCTCAAATGAAATCTCTTCCAAATATTTTGCAATTTAAATGGCAACAAATGTCAATCCTTTGTCCTTAAAATCAAACTGGTCTTTTTTTATTCACAATTTTCTTTAACCGATTATGTTCTTTAATGCAAGGCCGCGACAAGTTCCTTACTTTTCCCCCTCTAATTTCCTCTTCCATTTTTGCGTAAGGCTGCTGTATTTGTTGTAATTTTGGGTAGACTAGACATTTCCTATGTTTGTTAGCTGCATGTGCGACATAACTCCACCAATCCTACCCGATGATATCACTGAAGATTGATACTTTATTTTTTTTTTCAAAAACATTAGGTTTTATCAATTGTATTTGAGTTTAACCACAATATTTGTTGCATTATTTGTTCTTCGTTTCTGGAGGATTAAATTGAAATACAACGCAACTTTCTATGGCTTGTTTTAGTAATTGTTATATTTGGGAGATGATTTCCTTTCAAATAACTTGAAAGTGAGAGGTTGTAATCTGAATAAAGGGAAAAGGCCATTCTTGAACATGGGGTGAGACAATCTTACTAATTTGCTAGAGAACCAGTTCGGATTTAAGTATAACTTATGTATGACTGAAGCTTTTAGTGATAGGTCTAATGCTTTAATATTTAATCATTTCTGTCCTCCGAATTCATATTCATTATATAAATAGGCCCTTTTAATTTTGTCTGGCTTGCCGTTCCAAATAAAATTGAATATTTATTTCTCATATAATTTAAAAACTGTTCGCTAGGCGAGGCAAGACCATAAGCAAATAGGTAAACTGGAATAATACTAAAGAGATAATCAGGGTGATTTTTTCCACAAATAGACAGGTATTTACCTTTCCATGGTAGAAAGATCTTATCTATTTTTGCTAACCTTCTATCAACATTTATTTGAGTGAGATCATTTATTTCATTTGGGATATGTCACGGTCGTCAAAGAGCAAAGGAGACCAAACGCAGCGCGTTGACGAACATGGCACTTTATTAAATAAAAGCAACGACACTCGACAAAACAAGAAATACGACTAGTGAAGTCCAAAAACAGTAACACTGACTGAAAAGGAACCAAAACCCACAAATACAATGTGAAAACACACAGTTTAAATATGGCTCCCAATCAGAGATAACGAGCCGACAGCTGACTACTTCGTTACCTCCGATTGGGAGTCATATGACTAAATCAAGAACACCAAACCCAAACATAGAAATAAACAACCAGAATACCCAACCTAGAAATACACCCAAACAATGACCAAAATGAAGCAACCCTGGCTCAATAATCAAAGTCCATGGAGCCAGAGTGTCACAGTACCCCCTAAAGGTGCGAACTCCGGGCGCACCACATACAGTCTAGGGGAGGGGTCTGGGTGGGCGTCTGTCCATGGTGGCGGCTCTGGCCCAGGTCGTGGTCCCCACCCCACCTTAGTCACTATCCGCTTCCGTAGCCCCCTCCACATGACCACCCCCAACTAAACCCCACTGGATTAAGGGGCGGCACCGGACTAAGGGGCAGCACCGGACTAAGGGGGCAGCACCGGACTAAGGGACAGTACCTGACTAAGGGGCAGCACCGGCCTGAGGGGCAGCACCGGACTGAATGGCGGATCCTGGCTGGCTGGCTCTGGCGGATCCTGGCTGGACGGCTCTGGCGGATCCTGGCTGGCGGAAGGCTCTGGCTGATCCTGTCTGGCAGAAGGCTCTGGCTGATCCTGTCTGGCAGAAGGCTCTGGCTGATCCTGTCTGGCGGAAGGCTCTGGCTGATCCTGTCTGGCGGAAGGCTCTGGCTGCTCCTGTCTGGCGGAGAGCTCTAGCGGCTCCCGGTCTGGCAGGACGGCTCTGAAGGCTCATGGCAGACGGGCGCTTTGAGGCTCAGTACAGACGGGCAGTTCCTGCGGCGCTTGGCAGACGGACAGTTCAGACGGCGTTGGGCAGACGGACAGTTCAGGCGCCGTAGGGCAGGCGGCAGACTCTGGCCGTCTGAGGCGCATCGTAGGCCTGGTGCGTGGTGCCGAACTGGAGGTACCGGGCTGAGGACACGCATCACAGGGCTAGTGCGGGGAGAAGAAACAGGGCATGCTGGACCCTGGGGACGCACATAAGGCCTAGTGCGGGAGAGCAGCAACAGGGCATGCTGGACCCTGGGGACGCACATAAGGCCTAGTGCGGAGAGCAGCAACAGGGCATGCTGGACCCTGGGGGACGCACATAAGGCCTCGTGCGGAGAGCAGCAACAGGACGCACAGGACTCTGGGGACACACAGGAGGCTTGGTGCGTGGTGTATGCACTGGTGGTAAAGGGCTGAGACATGCACCATAGAGCCAGTGCGTGGAGGAGACACAGGGCTCTGAAGACGCACTGGAAACCTGGTGCGTGGTGTAAGTACTGGTGGCACTGGGCTGGAGCGAGGAGGTGGCGCGGGAAATACCGGACCGTGCAGGCGTACTGGCTCCCTTGAGCACCGAGCCTGACCAACCTTACCCAGGTTGATGCTCCCCGTCGCCCCGACCAGTACGGGGAGGTAGAATAACCCGCACCGGCCTATGTGGGCGAACCGGGAACACCCTGCGCAAGGCTGGTGCCATGTACGCCCGGCCCGAGGAGACGCACTGGTGACCGGATGCGTGGGGCCGGGCCTCATGACTTCGGCTCAATGCTCAGTCTAGCCCGGCCGATACGTGGAGCTGGAAGGTACCGAACCGGGCTATGCCTGCGTACAGGAGACACCATGCGCTCTACTGCGTAACACGGTGTCTGCCCGTACTCTCGCTCTCCACGGTAAGTCCAGGGAGTAGGCGCAGGTCTCCTACCTGACTCGCCACACTCCCTTTAGCCCCCCCAAGAAATTCTTGGGTAGTACCCAGGCTTCCAGTCTTGCCTCCGTGCTGCCTCCTCATATCGCCGCTCTCGGCTTTAGCTGCCTCCAGCTCTTCACGAGGACGGCGATATTCTCCCGGTTGTGCCCACGGCCCCTTACCATCCAGAATCTCCTCCCATGTCCATGAATCCTTTATAGGTGGATATTGTTGCCGCTTGGTCCTTTGAAGGTGGGTTTTTCTGTCACGGTCGTCAAAGAGCGAAGGAGACCAAAACGCAGCGCGTTGAACGAACATGGCACTTTATTAAATAAAAGCACGACACTCGACAAAACAAGAAATACGACTAGTGAAGTCCAAACAGTAACACTGACTGAAAAGGAACAAAAACCCACAAATACAATGTGAAAACACACAGTTTAAATATGGCTCCCAATCAGAGATAACGAGCCGACAGCTGACACTCGTTACCTCCGATTGGGAGTCATATGACTAAATCAAGAACACCAAACCCAAACATAGAAATAAACAACCAGAATACCCAACCTAGAAATACACCCAAACAATGAAAATGAACAACCCTGGCTCAATAATCAAAGTCCATGGAGCCAGAGTGTCACAGGATATGTATTCCGAGTATATCCACATCACCATCAGACCATTTTATTGGTAAACTACATGGTAATGTACATTTTTAATTTTTAGTGATCTAATACATAATATAGTACATTTATCATGATTTGGTTGTAATCCAGAGAGGTTAGAAAATGTATCTAGATCCTCTATGAGGCTATGGAGGGATTCAAGTTGTGGATTTAAAAGAAAACATGAATCATCAAGCGTCATCATCATCAGGGATTTCTAATGCCTTGATATTATTGTTGGATCTGGTTTTAATAGCTAACATCTCGACGGCCATAATAAATAGATATGCCGATAGTGGACAACCTTGTTTTACTCCTCTTGACAGTTTAAAACTTGCAGAGAAATAGCCATTATTTACTATTTTACACCTAGGGTTACTATACATGATTTTAACCCATTTTATAAAGAGATTCTCCAAAATTGAAATGCTCCAGGCATTTATATATAAACCCAAGTCGAACTTTATCAAATGCCTTTTCAAAGTCAGCTATGAATAGCAGGCCTGGTTTCCCAGATTTTTCATAGTGTTCTATTGTTTCCAGTACTTGCCTTATATTTTTTTCCAATGTATCATCCATGTAAAAAACCTGTCTGATTAGAATGAATAATGTTCGACAATACCTTTTTAATTCTATACGCTAGACATTTTGCTAGAATTTTTGCATCACAACACTGAAGTGTAAGGGGCCTCCAATTTTTTAAATGGACTGGATCTTTATATTTTCCACTTGTATCCTGTTTCAGTAATAATGAGATCAGACCTTCTTCTTGAGTGTCAGATAATCTACCATTTACATAGGAGTGGTTAAAACATGCTAATAATGGTCCTCTGAGTATCTCAAAAAAGGTATGGTATGCCTCGACTGGTATGCCATCCAACCCTGGAGTTTTCCCCGGACTTAAAGTCTTTAATTGCATCCAGAAGTTCCTCCTCTGTAATTTCAACTTCACATGAGTCTTTCTGTGTGGCTGTTAATTTTACATTATCAATAGACAAAAATCCCTACAATTAGCTTCAGTTAGAGGAGATGGAGCGACTGAAACGAAAACATATGCTTAAAGTACTTTGCTTCCTCCTTCAAAATATAATTTGGTGAATCATGGGTGACTCCGTCATTTGTAACCAGTTTCAGTAAATTATTTTTGGTAGCATTTCTATGTTGAAGATAAAAAAATTATTTGGTGCATTTTTCCCCATATTCCATCCAGTTTGCTTTATTTTTATAATATATTACACTTGATCTTTCTTGAATAAATTTCTCAATTTCTTTTAGTTTTTCCTCTGTTCTGTTAGACCTATTTCCTTTGTTAGTATGGACTCTTTTGACCTAAATTGCTTTTGTTTTCGAGATGAGTACTGAATTGCATGGCCTCTAAAGGCACATTTAAAAGTGTCCCATACAACAAGTTATCATCCAATAGGCTTTGATTACATTTCCAATATCCTCGCCCACGTGGAAATTCAGTAAGAGTAATGTATATGCCAATTATATAATGGTCCGATCGCATTCTGTTCCCTATCAACACTTTTAAACTTCTGGAGCCAGAGAGAATGACATAAGAAAGTAATCAAGACGACTAGCTTGATTGTGCCTCCGCCATGTATATCTCACTAGGTCAGGATAATGAACCTCCATATATCCACTAGTTCTAATGTATTAATGACATTCATGATTTCCTTAAGAGCATGAGGGTGATGGTTTGTAGTGTGATTTCCTTTACGGTCCATTGAGCTATTTAAAACAGTATTATAATCTCCCACCATAATAATAGAGTCTTGTATTGCTTGCAGGGTTGATGATTTATTATATATATTGTAAAAGATGCGTGGATCATCATTATTTGGTCCGTAAAGGTTAATGAGCCATATCTGTATATGGTCCAATAACATATTTAAAATCATCCATCTACCTTGCGGATCTGTTTGGACAATTTGCACATTCGGATTGAAATTACTGTTAATTAATATCATCACCCCCTTTGAGTTTCTTAGCCTATGGGAGAAGTATATTTCGCCCCCCCTTTCCTTTTTCCACACAACTTCATCTAGAATTGTTGAATGAGTTTCCTGTAAACAATATATATTATATTCCTTCTCTTGGAGCCATGTAAATATTGTTCTTCTTTTGTTATTATCAGCTAAGCCATTACAATTATAACTGGCTATACTTATTTCACCATACACCATACTGAGATACACGTTTCAAATCTATTTATCATAATATATGTTTGTAAATGTACCAATAAAAAAAGTACCATAGTGATTGAGTGTCCATATAGCTGTACCATGATATTTGCATTGCTACTAAGTAACCCTCCAATTGTTCTCCACTATTCCCCCCGCTAAAGCCCCTCCCCATCCCAAGTTGGGCCGTCATCCCCAGTGATCAGCATCCCACCCCCGTCCCTCCGGATCCCTAGGGCCCCCGAGAGGCCAGGACCCATCCTTTGAAAACAGCTCCCAGTGCCACCCCACAAAAAAAATAAGCAGGTCAACCGCCAAAAGCATTTCCAATGCTCTCACCTCAATATATATACAGCTATTAAAAATATATACACTACCATTCAAAAGTTTGGGGTCACTTAGAAATGTCCTTGTTTTCAAAGAAAAGTCTATTCAAATATCTTGCATATCTTAATTTCCATCATTATCAATTAATATGCGTAATAATGTCGGCAGTTCATGCGAAGGATTGTTACCTATGACCCGGGTTGCCATTATATTACATTACATTTTTGTCAAGCAATTATTATTTTAGCCAACAATTATTGTGGTTCATCCTATATTCTCCCTAACATCCGTACCCCCTTGCAACAGATGTGGGATAAAACACACACACACACACACACACACACACACACACACACACACACACACACACACACACACACACACACATACTCTAACACACTCAACCCCTTTCCTCCACAATCAACCATAAGCTCAGATGCTCAGCGGTTGTTACATCCCAGAGCCCAACTCAAGGAAGGACCTGATTTACAAACGCATATACAGTTACAGCTGTTTGAGAAAGCATGCAAGATTGAGCAAAAATTGACAACAATGTGAGATTTGATGAACCTATGTCAAGTCCTAGGTGATGGAGATCAGATCCACCCTCTTCCCCTGAAACACAAACACTCTGGTCCCCCGTTGTAACCATTTTTCCCAAGCATCGGCGTGCGGTCAGACCTTTGATTATTTTGTGCCACCAGGGCCACAATAATATGCCCCCTCTCTGATTGTCCGAGTGTGACCCCCTCCCCATGGGTTACTGCAGCCAGTGTTGCCAGCACTGCCACTACCTGGGTGGGGGTACCCCACCGGAATCCCCACCGGCTAGGGAGAAGGTGAAGACATTTGGCTTGGCCCCTAAGACCCTCACTAACTTTTACAGATGCACCATTGAGAGCATCCTGTCGGGCTGTATCACCGCCTGGTACGGCAACTGCACCGCCCGCAACCGCAGGGCTCTCCAGAGGGTGGTGCGATCTGCCCAACGCATCACCGGGGGCACACTGCCAGCCCTCCAGGACACCTACAGCACCCGATGTCACAGGAAGGCCAAAAAGATAATCAAGGACATCAACCACCCAAGCCACTGCCTGTTCACCCCACTATCATCCAGAAGGCGAGGTCAGTACAGGTGCATCAAAGCTGGGACCGAGAGACTGAAAAACAGCTTCTATCTCAAGGCCATCAGACTGTTATATAGCCACCACTAGCCGGCTACCACCCGGTTACTCAGCCCTGCACCTTAGAGGCTGCTGCCCTATATACATAGACATGGAATCACTGGTCACTTTAATAATGGAACACCGGTCACTTTAATAATGTTTACATACTGCTTTACTCATCTCATATGTATATACTGTATTCTATTCTACTGTATTTTGGTCAATGCCACTCCGACATTGCTCGTGCTAATATTTACATATTTCTTAATTCCATTATTTTACTTTTACATTTGTTAGATCCTACTGCACTGTTGGAGCTGGGAACACAAGCATTTCGCTACACCCGCAATAACATCTGCTAAATATGTGTCACGATCGTCGTAAGAGTGAGTAGACCAAGGCGCAGCGTGTGAAACAAACATGACTTTATTTAATTAAAGTACTAACAAACAAAACACGACTCGTGAAGTCCACGGTTAACAATACCGACACGGAACAAAAACCCACAAACCCAAAGTGAAACACAGACAGTTAAATATGGATCCCAATCAGAGACAACCAGCAAACAGCTGACACTCGTTGCCTCTGATTGGGAGTCACATCGTCAAAACTAGAATAAAACAAACTAGAACCCCCAACATCGACATAGAACACATAGAATGAACACACCCTGGCTCAACATAAAGAGTCCCAGAACCAGGGTGTGACAGTACCCCCCCCTAAAGGCGCGGACTGCGACCGCGCCTCAACTAAACAAAACAGGGGAGGGCTGGGCGGGCCTACCTCCTCGGTGGCGGTTCTGGCTCCGGCCTTGACCACCACCCTACAATACACCCCCCAATGCGCCCCTGGTCCAGTCTGTCGACTCGCACCCCTGGCCTGGTGCGTGGAGGAGGAACGGGCCTTACCAGGCTGACGACGCGCACCCCTGGCCTGGTGCGTGGAGGAGGAATGGGCCTTACCAGGCTGACGACTCGCACCCCTGGCTTGGTGCGTGGAAGAGAGACGGGCCGGACCGGGCTGGCGACGCGCACCGTAGGTTTGGTGCGAGTGGCAGGAACAGGCCGGGTCGGGCTGGCGACGCGCACCGTAGGTTTAGTGCGTGGAGCAGGGACAGGCCGGGCTGGGCTGTCGACGCACACCGTAGGCTTGGTGCGTGGAGCAGGGACAGGCCGGGCTGGGCTGTCGACGCACACCGTAGGCTTGGTGCGTGGAGCAGGGACAGGCCGGACCGGGCTGGCGACGCACACCGTAGGCTTGGTGCGTGGAGCAGGGACAGGCCGAACCGGGCTGTGGAGACGGATAGGAGGCCAGCTGGACGGTGTTTCCTCCGACACGTTGATGCGGTTGGCTTCCGGGTTTAAGCGAACAATGTGTCAAGAAGTAGCGCGGCTTGGCAGGGTCGTTGTTTCGGAGGACGCATTGGCTCTCGACCTTCGCCTCTCCCGGGTCTGTACGGGAGTTGCAGCGATGGGACAAGACTGTAACTATAGTGTGGAGCACTATACTGTATAGGGAATAGGGTTCTCTTTGGGATGCAGAGTGGAGCACTATACTGTATAGGGAATAGGGTTCTCTTTGGGATGCAGAGTGGAGCACTATATAGGGAATAAGGTTCTCTTTGGGATGCAGAGTGGAGCACTATACTGTCTAGGGAATAGGGTTCTCTTTGGGATGCAGAGTGGAGCACTATATAGGGAATAGGGTTCTCTTTGGGATGCAGAGTGGAGCACTATACTGTATAGGGAATAGGGTTCTCTTTGGGATGCAGAGTGGAGCACTATATAGGGAATAGGGTTCTCTTTGGGATGCAGAGTGGAGCACTATACTGTATAGGGAATAGGGTTCTCTTTGGGATGCAGAGTGGAGCACTATATAGGGAATAGGGTTCTCTTTGGGATGCAGAGTGGAGCACTATACTATATAGGGAATAGGGTTCTCTTTGGGATGCAGAGTGGAGCACTATACTGTATAGGGAATAGGGTTCTCTTTGGGATGCAGAGTGGAGCACTGTATAGGGAATAGGGTTCTCTTTGGGATGCAGAGTGGAGCACTATATAGGGAATAGGGTTCTCTTTGGGATGCAGAGTGGAGCACTATATAGGGAATAGGGTTCTCTTTGGGATGCAGAGTGGAGCACTATACTGTATAGGGAATAGGGTTCTCTTTGGGATGCAGAGTGGAGCACTATACTGTATAGGGAATAGGGTTCTCTTTGGGATGCAGAGTGGAGCACTATACTGTATAGGGAATAGGGTTCTCTTTGGGATGCAGAGTGGAGCACTGTATAGGGAATAGGGTTCTCTTTGGGATGCAGAGTGGAGCACTATACTGTATAGGGAATAGGGTTCTCTTTGGGATGCAGAGTGGAGCACTATATAGGGAATAGGGTTCTCTTTGGGATGCAGAGTGGAGCACTATACTGTATAGGGAATAGGGTTCTCTTTGGGATGCAGAGTGGAGCACTATATAGGGAATAGGGTTCTCTTTGGGATGCAGAGTGGAGCACTGTATAGGGAATAGGGTTCTCTTTGGGATGCAGAGTGGAGCACTATACTGTATAGGGAATAGGGTTCTCTTTGGGATGCAGAGTGGAGCACTATATAGGGAATAGGGTTCTCTTTGGGATGCAGAGTGGAGCACTATACTATATAGGGAATAGGGTTCTCTTTGGGATGCAGAGTGGAGCACTATACTGTATAGGGAATAGGGTTCTCTTTGGGATGCAGAGTGGAGCACTATACTGTATAGGGAATAGGGTTCTCTTTGGGATGCAGAGTGGAGCACTATACTGTATAGGGAATAGGGTTCTCTTTGGGATGCAGAGTGGAGCACTATACTGTATAGGGAATAGGGTTCTCTTTGGGATGCAGAGTGGAGCACTATACTGTATAGGGAATAGGGTTCTCTTTGGGATGCAGAGTGGAGCACTATACTGTATAGGGAATAGGGTTCTCTTTGGGATGCAGAGTGGAGCACTATACTGTATAGGGAATAGGGTTCTCTTTGGGATGCAGAGTGGAGCACTATACTGTATAGGGAATAGGGTTCTCTTTGGGATGCAGAGTGGAGCACTATACTGTATAGGGAATAGGGTTCTCTTTGGGATGCAGAGTGGAGCACTATACTGTATAGGGAATAGGGTTCTCTTTGGGATGCAGAGTGGAGCACTATACTGTATAGGGAATAGGGTTCTCTTTGGGATGCAGAGTGGAGCACTATACTGTATAGGGAATAGGGTTCTCTTTGGGATGCAGAGTGGAGCACTATACTGTCTAGGGAATAGGGTTCTCTTTGGGATGCAGAGTGGAGCACTATACTGTATAGGGAATAGGGTTCTCTTTGGGATGCAGAGTGGAGCACTATACTGTATAGGGAATAGGGTTCTCTTTGGGATGCAGAGTGGAGCACTGTATAGGGAATAGGGTTCTCTTTGGCATGCAGAGTGGAGCACTATACTGTATAGGGAATAGGGTTCTCTTTGGGATGCAGAGTGGAGCACTATACTGTCTAGGGAATAGGGTTCTCTTTGGGATGCAGAGTGGAGCACTATATAGGGAATAGGGTTCTCTTTGGGATGCAGAGTGGAGCACTATACTATATAGGGAATAGGGTTCTCTTTGGGATGCAGAGTGGAGCACTATACTGTCTAGGGAATAGGGTTCTCTTTGGGATGCAGAGTGGAGTACTATATAGGGAATAGGGTTCTCTTTGGGATGCAGAGTGGAGCACTATACTGTATAGGGAATAGGGTTCTCTTTGGGATGCAGAGTGGAGCACTATACTGTATAGGGAATAGGGTTCTCTTTGGGATGCAGAGTGGAGCACTATATAGGGAATAGGGTTCTCTTTGGGATGCAGAGTGGAGCACTATACTGTATAGGGAATAGGGTTCTCTTTGGGATGCAGAGTGGAGCACTATATAGGGAATAGGGTTCTCTTTGGGATGCAGAGTGGAGCACTATACTATATAGGGAATAGGGTTCTCTTTGGGATGCAGAGTGGAGCACTATACTGTATAGGGAATAGGGTTCTCTTTGGGATGCAGTGTGGAGCACTATACTATATAGGGAATAGGGTTCTCTTTGGGATGCAGAGTGGAGCACTATACTGTATAGGGAATAGGGTTCTCTTTGGGAGGAACAGAGCCTGAATTTAAATGACTGAGAATCTCAAGCATCATGGAGAGAGATAAGACTCCTCCCCTTTAGAACTGAAACTCACAGGGGTGAAGGAGCTGCCAGGTCAATAACATAGAGTTCCTACAGAAGGATTGATTCATACTGAGCCAGGGGTGAAGGAGCTGCCATGGCAATAACATAGAGTTCCTATAGAAGGGTTGATTCATACTGAGCCAGGGGTGAAGGAGCTGCCATGGCAATAACATAGAGTTCCTACAGAAGGATTGATTCATACTGAGCCAGGGGTGAAGGAGCTGCCATGTCAATAACATAGAGTTCCTACAGAAGGATTGATTCATACTGAGCCAGGGGTGAAGGAGCTGCCATGGCAATAACATAGAGTTCCTATAGAAGGGTTGATTCATACTGAGCCAGGGGTGAAGGAGCTGCCATGGCAATAACATAGAGTTCCTACAGAAGGATTGATTCATACTGAGCCAGGGGTGAAGGAGCTGCCATGGCAATAACATAGAGTTCCTATAGAAGGATTGATTCATACTGAGCCAGGGGTGAAGGAGCTGCCATGGCAATAACATAGAGTTCCTACAGAAGGATTGATTCATACTGAGCCAGGGGTGAAGGAGCTGCCATGGCAATAACAGAGTTCCTACAGAAGGATTGATTCATACTGAGCCAGGGGTGAAGGAGCTGCCATCAATCAATCAATCAATCAATTTTATTTTATATAGCCCTTCTTACATCAGCTAATATCTCGAAGTGCTGTACAGAAACCCAGCCTAAAACCCCAAACAGCTAGTAATGCAGGTGTAGAAGCACGGTGGCTAGGAAAAACTCCCTAGAAAGGCGAAAACCTAGGAAGAAACCTAGAGAGGAACCAGGCTATGAGGGGTGGCCAGTCCTCTTCTGGCTGTGCCGGGTGGAGATTATAACAGAACCATGCCAAGATGTTCAAAAATGTTCTTAAGTGACAAGCATGGTCAAATAATAATCAGGAATAAATCTCAGTTGGCTTTTCATAGCCGATCATTAAGAGTTGAAAACAGCAGGTCTGGGACAGTTAGGGGGTTCCATAACCGCAGGCAGAACAGTTGAAACTGGAATAGCAGCAAGGCCAGGCGGACTGGGGACAGCAAGGAGTCACCACGGCCGGTAGTCCCGACGTATGGTCCTAGGGCTCAGGTCTCTCAGTTGGCTTTTCATAGCCGATCATTAAGAGTTGAAAACAGCAGGTCTGGGACAGGTAGGGGTTTCGTAGCCGCAGGCAGAACAGTTGAAACTGGAATAGCAGCAAGGCCAGGCGGACTGGGGACAGCAAGGTGTCATCATGCCCGGTAGTCCTGACGTATGGTCCTAGGGCTCAGGTTCTCAGAGAGAAAGAGAGAACGAGAGAATTAGAGAGAGCATACTTAAATTCACACAGGACACTGGATAAGACAGGAGAAGTACTCCAGGTATAACCAACTAACCCCAGCCCCCGACACATAAACTACTGCAGCATAAATACTGGAGGCTGAGACAGGAGCGGTCCGGAGACACTGTGGCCCCATCCGAAGAAACCACCGGACAGGGCCAAACAGGAAGGATATAACCCCACCCACTCCGCCAAAGCACAGCCCCCGCACCACTAGAGGGATATCCCCAACCACCAACTTACAATCCTGAGACAAGGCCGAGTATAGCCCACAGAGGTCTCCACCACAGCACAAACCAAGGGGGGGGCGCCAACCCAGACAGGAAGATCACGTCAGTAACTCAACCCACTCAAGTGACGCACCCCTCCCAGGGACGGCATGAAAGAGCACCAGCAAGCCAGTGACTCAGCCCCTGCAACAGGGTTAGAGGCAGAGAACCCCAGTGGAGAGGGGAACCGGCCTGGCAGAGACAGCAAGGGCTGTTCGTTGCTCCAGCCTTTCCGTTCACCTTCACACTCCTGGGCCAGACTACACTCAATCATATGACCTACTGAAGAGATAAGTCTTCAGTAAAGACTTAAAGGTTGAGACCGAGTCTGCGTCTCTCACATGGGTAGGCAGACTGTTCCATAAAAATGGAGATCTATAGGAGAAAGCCCTGCCTCCCGCTGTTTGCTTAGAAATTCTAGGGACAATTAGGAGGCCTGCGTCTTGTGACCGTAGCGCATGTATTGGTATGTACGGCAGGACCAACTCGGAAAGATAGGTAGGAGCAAGCCCATGTAACGCTTTATAGGTTAACAGTAAAACCTTGAAATCAGCCCTTGCCTTAACAGGAAGCCAGTGTAGGGAAGCTAGCACTGGAGTAATATGATCAAATTTCTTGGTTCTAGTCAGGATTCTAGCAGCCGTATTTAGCACTAACTGAAGTTTATTTAGTGCTTTATCCGGGTAGCCGGAAAATAGAGCATTGCAGTAGTCTAACCTAGAAGTAACAAATGCATGGATTAATTTTCTGCATCATTTTTGGACAGAAAATTTCTGATTTTTGCAATGTTACGTAGATGGAAAAAAGCTGTCCTTGAAACAGTCTTGATATGTTCGACAAAAGAGAGATCAGGGTCAAGAGTAACGCCGAGGTCCTTCACAGTTTTATTTGAGACGACTTTACAACCATCAAGATGAATTGTCAGATTTAACAGAAGATCTCTTTGTTTCTTGGGACCTAGAACAAGCATCTCTGTTTTGTCCGAGTTTAAAAGTAAAAAGTTTTCAGCCATCCACTTCCTTATGTCTGAAACACAGGCTTCTAGCGAGGGCAATTTTGGGGCTTCACCATGTTTCATTGAAATGTACAGCTGTGTGTCATCCGCATAGCAGTGAAAGTTAACATTATGTTTTCGAATAACATCCCCCAAGAGGTAAAATATATAGTGAAAACAATAGTGGTCCTAAAAACGGAACCTTGAGGAACACCGAAATGTACAGTTGATTTGTCGGAGGACAGACCATTCACAGAGACAAACTGATATCTTTCCGACAGGTAGGATCTAAACCAGGCCAGAACTTGTCCGTGTAGACCAATTTGGGTTTCCAGTCTCTCCAAAAGAATGTGGTGATCGATGGTGTCAAAGGCAGCACTAAGGTCTAGTAGCACGAGGACAGATGCAGAGCCTCGGTCTGACGCCATTAAAAGGTCATTTAGCACCTTCACAAGTGCAGTCTCAGTGCTATGATAGGGTCTAAAACCAGACTGAAGCATTTCGTATACATTGTTTGTCTTCAGAAAGGCAGTGAGTTGCTGCGCAACAGCTTTTTCTAAAATTTTTGAGAGGAATGGAAGATTCGATATAGGCCGATAGTTTTTTATATTTTCCGGGTCAAGGTTTGGCTTTTTCAAGAGAGGCTTTATCACTGCCACTTTTAGTGAGTTTGGTACACATCCGGTGGATAGAGAGCTGTTTATTATGTTCAACATAGGAGGGCCAAGCACAGGAAGCAGCTCCTTCAGCAGTTTAGTAGGAATAGGATCCAGTATGCAGCTTGAAGGTTTAGAGGCCATGATTATTTTCATCATTGTGTCAAGAGATATAGTACTAAAACACTTAAGTGTCTCTCCCGATCCCAGGCCCTTGCAGAGCTGTGCAGATCCATGACAGCTAAGCCCTGGAGGAATACGCAGATTCAAAGAGGAGTCCGTAATTTGCTTTCTAATGGTCATGATCTTTTCCTCAAAGAAGTTCATGAATTTATCACTGCTGAAGTGAAAGCCATCCTCTCTTGGGGAATGCTGCTTTTTAGTTAGCTTTGCAACAGTATCAAAAAGAAATTTTGGATTGTTCTTATTTTCCTCGATTAAGTTGGAAAAGTAGGATGATCGAGCAGCAGTGAGGGCTCTTCGGTACTGCACGGTACTGTCTTTCCAAGCTAGTCGGAAGACTTCCAGTTTGGTGTGGCGCCATTTCGTTCCAATTTCCTGAAGCTTGCTTCAAAGCTCGGGTATTTTCTGTATACCAGGGAGCTAGTTTCTTATGACAAATGTTTTTCGTTTTTAGGGGTGCAACTGCATCTAGGGTATTGCGCAAGGTTAAATTGAGTTCCTCAGTTAAGTGGTTAACTGATTTTTGTCCTCTGACGTCCTTGGGTAGGCAGAAGGAGTCTGGAAGGGCATCAATGAATTTTTGTGTTGTCTGAGAATTTATAGCACGACTTTTGATGCTCCTTGGTTGGGGTCTGAGCAGATTATTTGTTGCGATTGCAAACGTAATAAAATGGTGGTCCGATAGTCCAGGATTTTGTGGAAAACATTAAGATCTACAACATTTATTCCATGGGACAAAACTAGGTCCAGAGTATGACTGTGGCAGTGAGTAGGTCCAGAGACATGTTGGACAAAACCCACTGAGTCGATAATGGCTCCGAAAGACTTTTGGAGTGGGTCTGTGGACTTCTCCATGTGAATATTAAAATCACCAAAAATTAGAATATGATCTGCTATGACTACAAGGTCTGATAGGAATTCAGGAAACTCAGAGAGGAACGCTGTATATGGCCCAGGAGGCCTGTAAACAGTAGCTATAAAAAGTGATTGAGTAGGCTGCATAGATTTCATGACTAGAAGCTCAAAAGATGAAAACGCCATTTTTTTTTTGTAAATTGAAATTTGCTATCGTAAATGTTAGCAACACCTCCGCCTTTGCGGGATGCACGGGGAATATGGTCACTAGTGTAACCAGGAGGTGAGGCCTCATTTAACACAGCAAATTCATCAGGCTTAAGCCATGTTTCAGTCAGGCCAATCACATCAAGATTATGATCAGTGATTAGTTCATTGACTATGACTGCCTTTGAAGTGAGGGATCTAACATTAAGTAACCCTATTTTGAGATGTGAGGTATCACGATCTCTTTCAATAATGGCAGGAATGGAGGAGGTCTTTATCCTAATAAGATTGCTAGGGTGAACACCGCCATGTTTAGTTTTGCCCAACCTAGGTCGAGGCACAGACACAGTCTCAATGGGTATGGCTGAGCTGACTACACTGACTGTGCTATTGGCAGACTCCACTAAGCTGGCAGGTTGGCTAACAGCCTGCTGCCTGGCCTGCACCCTATTTCACTGTGGGGCTAGAGGAGTTAGAGCCCTATCTATGTTGGTAGATAAGAGGAGAGCACCCCTCCAGCTAGGATGGAGTCCGTCACTCCTCAGCAGGTCAGGCTTGGTCCTGTTTGTGGGTGAGTCCCAGAAAGAGGGCCAATTATCCACAAATGTTATCTTTTGGGAGGGGCAGAAAACAGTTTTCTACCAGCGATTAAGTGCTGAGACTCTGCTGTAGAGCTCGTCACTTCCCCTAACTGGGAGGGGGCCAGAGACAATTACTCGATGCCGACACATCTTTCTAGCTGATTTACACGCTGAAGCTATGTTGCACTTGGTGACCTCTGACTGTTTCATCCCTAACATCGTTGGTGCCGACGTGGATAACAATATCTCTATACTCTCTACACTCGCCAGTTTTAGCTTTAGCCAGCACCATCTTTAGATTAGCCTTAACGTCGGTAGCCCTGCCCCCTGGTAAACAGTGTATGATCGCTGGGTGATTCGTTTTAAGTCTAATACTGCGGGTAATGGAGTCGCCAATGACTAGGGTTTTCAATTTGTCAGAGCTAATGGTGGGAGCCTTCGGCGTCTCAGACCCCGTAACGGGAGGAGTAGAGACTAGAGAAGACTCAGACTCAGACTCCGACTCGCTACATAATGGGGAAAACCGGTTGAAGGTTTCTGTCGGCTGAATGAGCGACACCGGTTGAGCATTCCAACAGTATTTCCCTCCAGAAGCCATGAGAAAGTTGTCCGCCGCGGGGGACTGTGCGGGGGGATTTATACTAACGTTACTGTCTGTACTTACTGGTGGCACAGACGCTGTTTCTTCCTTTCCTACACTGAAATTACCCTTGCCTAACGATTGCGCCTGAAGCTGGGCTTGTAGCACAGCTATTCTCGCCGTAAGGCGATCGTTCTCCTGTATATTATGAGTACAGCGACTGCAATTAGAAGAGATCATGTTAATGTTACTACTTAGCTTCGGCTGTTGAAGATGTTGATGAACCATGTCCAGATAAAGCGTCCGGAGTGAAAAAAGTTGAATAAGGGAAAAAAAAGTTGCGATGGAAAAAGGAAAATAACGTAAAGTTGGCAGCTAAAACGCACAGGAAAATGACTCTTCTGTCTCAGGATAAACGTCCGGGGTGAAAAAGTTTAACGAAAAAGATGAGTGAGGACAAAACTAAAAAGTTGGTAAATTTGTTGAACACAGAGATTGATTAAACGTTTATTAAAAGTAAAACGTGAATAGTTTGGCAGGTAGCCAAGTAGCAACAAACAGCACAGCAGCACGGAGACAATGCGGAAGCGAGTATGAATGCCATGGCAATAACATAGAGTTCCTATAGAAGGATTGATTCATACTGAGCCAGGGGTGAAGGAGCTGCCATGGCAATAACATAGAGTTCCTATAGA
Source organism: Coregonus clupeaformis (assembly GCF_020615455.1). Taxonomy (NCBI): domain Eukaryota; kingdom Metazoa; phylum Chordata; class Actinopteri; order Salmoniformes; family Salmonidae; genus Coregonus; species Coregonus clupeaformis. The sequence continues at coordinate 22,364 of NW_025535018.1, forward strand.
AGGTTTAATTCATACTGAGCCAGGGGTGAAGGAGCTGCCACGTCAATAACATAGAGTTCCTACAGAAGGATTGATTCATACTGAGCCAGGGGTGAAGGAGCTGCCATGGCAATAACATAGAGTTCCTATAGAAGGCTTGATTCATACTGAGCTAGGGGTGAAGAAGCTGCCATGGCAATAACATAGAGTTCCTACAGAAGGATTGATTCATACTGAGCCAGGGGTGAAGGAGCTGCCATGGCATTAACATAGAGTTCCTACAGAAGGATTGATTCATACTGAGCCAGGGGTGAAGGAGCTGCCATGGCAATAACATAGAGTTCCTACAGAAGGATTGATTCATACTGAGCCAGGGGTGAAGGAGCTGCCATGGCAATAACATAGAGTTCCTATAGAAGGATTGATTCATACTGAGCCAGGGGTGAAGGAGCTGCCATGGCAATAACATAGAGTTCCTACAGAAGGATTGATTCATACTGAGCCAGGGGTGAAGGAGCTGCCATGTCAATAACATAGAGTTCCTACAGAAGGATTGATTCATACTGAGCCAGGGGTGAAGGAGCTGCCATGGCAATAACATAGAGTTCCTACAGAAGGATTGATTCATACTGAGCCAGGGGTGAAGGAGCTGCCATGGCAATAACATAGAGTTCCTACAGAAGGGTTGATTCATACTGAGCCAGGGGTGAAGGAGCTGCCATGGCAATAACATAGAGTTCCTATAGAAGGGTTGATTCATACTGAGCCAGGGGTGAAGGAGCTGCCATGGCAATAACATAGAGTTCCTACAGAAGGATTGATTCATACTGAGCCAGGGGTGAAGGAGCTGCCATGGCAATAACATAGAGTTCCTACAGAAGGCTTGATTCATACTGAGCCAGGGGTGAAGGAGCTGCCATGGCAATAACATAGAGTTCCTACAGAAGGATTGATTCATACTGAGCCAGGGGTGAAGGAGCTGCCATGGCAATAACATAGAGTTCCTACAGAAGGCTTGATTCATACTGAGCCAGGGGTGAAGGAGCTGCCATGGCAATAACATAGAGTTCCTATAGAAGGGTTGATTCATACTGAGCCAGGGGTGAAGGAGCTGCCATGGCAATAACATAGAGTTCCTACAGAAGGATTGATTCATACTGAGCCAGGGGTGAAGGAGCTGCCATGGCAATAACATAGAGTTCCTACAGAAGGATTGATTCAAAATGAGCCAGGGGTGAAGGAGCTGCCATGGCAATAACATAGAGTTCCTATAGAAGGATTGATTCATACTGAGCCAGGGGTGAAGGAGCTGCCATGTCAATAACATAGAGTTCCTATAGAAGGATTGATTCATACTGAGCCAGGGGTGAAGGAGCTGCCATGGCAATAACATAGAGTTCCTATAGAAGGATTGATTCATACTGAGCCAGGTGAAGGAGCTGCCATGTCAATAACATAGAGTTCCTATAGAAGTATTGATTCATACTGAGCCAGGTGAAGGAGCTGAGCGCTTAGAGCTACGGTATGTTATGTTACGTTATAATATGTTATGTTATGGTATGTTATGTTATATGATATATGTTATTATATGTCATGTTATCAAATCAAATCAAATGTTATGTGTCACGTGCTGAATACAACAGGTGTAGACCTTACAGTGAAATGCTGACTTACAGCCCTTAACCAACAATGGAGTTTTTAAGAAAAATAAGTGTTAAGTAAAAAATAGATAAGTAAAAAAAACACAGAAAAAAACAGAAAAATAACAAATAATTAAAGAGCAGCAGTAAAATAAAATAACATTAGGGAGGCTATATATACAAGGGGGTACCGGTGCAGAGTCAATGTGCGGGGGCACCGGTTAGTCGAGGTAATTGAGGTAATATGTACATGTGGGTAGAGTTAAAGTGACTATGCATAAATATTTAACAGAGTAGGAGCAGCGTAAAAAGATGGGGTGGGGGGTGGGGGCACAATGCAAGTAGTCCGGGTAGCCATTTTATTAGCTGTTCAGGAGTCTTATGGCTTGGGGGTAGAAGCTGTTAAGAAGCCTTTTGGACCTAGACTTGGCGCTCTGGTACCGCTTGCCATGCGGTAGCAGAGAGAACAGTCTATGACTTAGATGGCTGGAGTCTTTGGCAATTTTTAGGGCCTTCCTCTGACACCGCCTGGTATAGAGGTCCTGGATGGCAGGAAGCTTGGCCTCAGTGGTGTACAGGGCCGTACGCACTACCCTCTGTAGTGTCTTGCGGTCGGAGGCTGAGCAGTTGCCATACCAGGCGGTGATGCAACCAGTCAGGATGCTCTCGATGGTGCAGCTGTAGAACATTTTGAGGATCTGAGGACCCATGCCAAATCTTTTCAGTCTCCTGAGGGGGAATAGGCTTTGTCGTGCCCTCTTCACGACCGTCTTGGTGTGTTTGGACCATGATAGTTTGTTGGTGATGTGGACACCAAGGAACTTGAAGCTCTCAACCTGTTCCACTACAGCGCCGTCGATGAGAATGGGGGCGTGCTCAGTCCTCCTTTTCCTGCAGTCCACAATCATCTCCTTTGTCTTGATCACGTTGAGGGAAAGGTTGTTATGATATATGTTTTGATATGTTATGATATGATATGTTATATGTTATGATATGATATGTTATGATATGTTATATGTTATGATATGATATGTTATGCTATGTTATATGTTATGATATGTTATAATAAATGTTATTATATGTTATGTTATGATATGATGTGTTGTGATATCTTAACATCAATGAGGTGAGAGGTCATCACTTCAAACTGGATGTGACTTTTCCACTAACATAGAGGTGACTCAGACCAACACATTTTCCAGACACTCTAGAATGTATCACCGTTCACAGTTGATTATATACAGTAACGGTACCTTCCTCAATCCAAGGGGACTCCACCCATTTTAATTTCCCTCCATTCAGCTTTCTCAGACTGTGAAGATTGAACCAGACTAATGGAAGTGTGACATCAAAATGACTTCCTGCTCCTTCCAGTTCCTAATTAGAAGAAATCATTCTAGGAATATTAAGGGTGACCTTTCTGCTTCAGGACAATAACAGATTATCATAATCATAACCCATTATAACAGATTAGCATTACTATAACACATTATCCACAGGGAGAAAAGGACTGACTTCGTGTATTTATTTGACATCATTAAAATGCTTGGCAAGCAAACACTGGAGGTGATTAATTTCTCACAGCACCACATCTTGCCACGCACCCCTTGTTCAATACACACACACACACACACACACACACACACACACACACACACACACACACACACACACACACACACACACACACACACACACACACACACACACCAGCCTGTTTAAAATGGTTAATTAAAACATGAGCCAGATTAAAGGAGGACTGGGGGGGCACTGATTAAGACTTCTGTCTGTCTGACTGACTGTCTGACCATCTGTCTGACCGTCTGACCGAGTCAATGATCTACCCTGATGTCATTCAGACCTCCAATACTGGTCCTATCTTTCTAGAAAGCCACTATCCTGCAAGTGACTACAGGTATTGCCAATATTTGTATTGAACCTTTATTTAACTAGTTCTATTTGAGACTCCTTGTCAGAGGTAGTCATGTCCATTAAGAGTCTATCCTGCCTCCCAAATGGCAGCCTATTCCTTATATAGTGCCCATAGGGCTCTGGTCTAAAGTAGTGTACTACCTAGGGAATAGGGTGTCATAGGGCTCTGGTCTAAAGTAGTGTACTATATAGGGAATAGGGTGTCATAGGGCTCTGGTCTAAAGTAGTGCACTATATAGGGAATAGGGTGTCATAGGGCTCTGGTCTAAAGTAGTGCACTATATAGGGAATAGGGTGTCATAGGGCTCTGGTCTAAAGTAGTGCACTATATAGGGAATAGGTGCCATAGGGCTCTGGTCTAATGTAGTGTACTATATAGGGAATAGGGTGTCATAGGGCTCTGGTCTAAAGTAGTGCACTATATAGGGAATAGGGTGCCATAGGGCTCTGGTCTAAAGTAGTGCGCTATATAGGGAATAGGGTGTCATAGGGCTCTGGTCTAAAGTAGTGTACTATATAGGAATAGGGTGTCATAGGGCTCTGGTCTAAAGTAGTGTACTATATAGGGAATAGGGTGTCATAGGGCTCTGGTCTAAAGTAGTGCACTATATAGGGAATAGGGTGTCATAGGGCTCTGGTCTAAAGTAGTGCACTATATAGGGAATAGGGTGCTCTGGTCTAAAGTAGTGTACTATATAGGGAATAGGGTGTCATAGGGCTCTGGTCTAAAGTAGTGCACTATATAGGGAATAGGGTGCCATAGAGCTCTGGTCTAAAGTAGTGTACTATATAGGGAATAGGGTGTCATAGGGCTCTGGTCTAAAGTAGTGTACTATATAGGGAATAGGGTGTCATAGGGCTCTGGTCTAAAGTAGTGCACTATATAGGGAATAGGGGTGCTTATAGAGCTCTGGTCTAAAGTAGTGTACTATATAGGGAATAGGTGTCATAGGGCTCTGGTCTAAAGTAGTGTACTATATAGGGAATAGGGTGCTCTGTCTAAAGTAGTGTACTATATAGGGAATAGGGTGTCATAGGGCTCTGGTCTAAAGTAGTGTACTATATAGGGAATAGGTGTCATAGGGCTCTGGTCTAAAGTAGTGTACTATATAGGGAATAGGGTGTCATAGGGCTCTGGTCTAAAGTAGTGCACTATATAGGGAATAGGGTGTCATAGGGCTCTGGTCTAAAGTAGTGCACTATATAGGGAATAGGGTGCTCTGGTCTAAAGTAGTGTACTATATAGGGAATAGGGTGTCATAGGGCTCTGGTCTAAAGTAGTGCACTATATAGGGAATAGGGTGCTCTGGTCTAAAGTAGTGTACTATATAGGGAATAGGGTGTCATAGGGCTCTGGTCTAAAGTAGTGCACTATATAGGGCATAGGGTGTCATTTGGGGCGCGTCCTATCTGCCTGCTCAGCAGGAACCAAGTAGGAAGTGTAACATTTCCTCTGCTTTCAAAATAGAGTCCATCCACACCCTCCTCTAATAGGATATCTGATGTCACGCATTAGATCCAGCTGGGGGCTATGGGTCTACGCCAGTGTTCTCCCTGCCTCTGTCCCTGATGTAGATCCAGCTGGGGGCTATGGCTCTACGCCAGTGTTCTCCCTGCCTCTGTCCCTGATGTAGATCCAGCTGGGGGCTATGGCTCTAGGACAGTGTTCTCCCTGCCTCTGTCCCTGATGTAGATCCAGCTGGGGGCTATGGCTCTAGGACAGTGTTCTCCCTGCCTCTGTCCCTGATGTAGATCCAGCTGGGGGCTATGGCTCTACGCCAGTGTTCTCCCTGCCTCTGTCCCTGATGTAGATCCAGCTGGGGGCTATGGCTCTACGACAGTGTTAAATAATAATAAATAATTGGTCATTTAGCAGACGCTCTTATCCAGAGCGACTTACAAGAGCAATTAGGGTTAAGTGCCTTGCTCAAGGGCACATCGACAGATTTTTCACCTAGTCGGCTCGGGGATTAGAACCAGCGACCTTTCGGTTACTGGCCCAACGCTCTTAACCACTAAGCTACCTGCCGCCCTCCGTGTTCTCCCTGCCTCTGTCCCATACGGTACCCTGTTACAGTGGGAACAGGTTGCCCTGTGCTCTGCTCAAAAGTAGTGCACTATATAGGGGATAGGGTGCCATTTGAAATGTAGTTGACAGTGGCTTAACACATCACATCAACTCTCTGCCAGGAGAGGAGAGGAGAGGAGAGGAGAGGAGAGGAAGATATTGTGTTGTAATCAGTGATGTCAGACTCCAACAGTCTTCATCTGTATGCAGGGGGCAGAGAATGAGCAACACGCCAAAATTCAGCTTGTTATGGATGTGTTAATGTAGCTAGTTATGCAGCGTTGAGGTCGTGCTAATGTAGCTAGTTATGCAGCGTTGAGGATGTGTTAATGTAGCTAGTTATGCAGTGTTGAGGATGTGTTAATGTAGCTAGTTATGTAGCGTTGAGGATGTGTTAATGTAGCTAGTTATGAAGCGTTGAGGATGTGTTAATGTAGCTAGTTATGCAGCGTTGAGGATGTGTTAATGTAGCTAGTTATGTAGCGTTGAGGCCGTATAAAGTAGCTAGTTATGCAGCATTGAGGCCGTGCTAATGTAGCTAGTTATGCAGCGTTGAGGATGTGTTAATGTAGCTAGTTATGCAGCATTGAGGATGTGTTAATGTAGCTAGTTATGTAGCGTTGAGGATGTGTTAATGTAGCTAGTTATGAAGCGTTGAGGATGTGTTAATGTAGCTAGTTATGCAGCGTTGAGGATGTGTTAATGTAGCTAGTTATGTAGCGTTGAGGCCGTGCTAAAGTAGCTAGTTATGCAGCGTTGAGGTCGTGCTAATGTAGCTAGTTATGCAGCGTTGAGGATGTGTTAATGTAGCTAGTTATGCAGTGTTGAGGATGTGTTAATGTAGCTAGTTATGTAGCGTTGAGGATGTGTTAATGTAGCTAGTTATGAAGCGTTGGGGATGTGTTAATGTAGCTAGTTATGCAGCGTTGAGGATGTGTTAATGTAGCTAGTTATGTAGCGTTGAGGCCGTGCTAAAGTAGCTAGTTATGCAGCATTGAGGCCGTGCTAATGTAGCTAGTTATGCAGCGTTGAGGATGTGTTAATGTAGCTAGTTATGCAGCATTGAGGATGTGTTAATGTAGCTAGTTATGTAGCGTTGAGGATGTGTTAATGTAGCTAGTTATGAAGCGTTGAGGATGTGTTAATGTAGCTAGTTATGCAGCGTTGAGGATGTGTTAATGTAGCTAGTTATGTAGCGTTGAGGCCGTGCTAAAGTAGCTAGTTATGCAGCATTGAGGCCGTGCTAATGTAGCTAGTTATGCAGCGTTGAGGATGTGTTAATGTGCTAGTTATGAAGCGTTGAGGATGTGTTAATGTAGCTAGTTATGTAGCGTTGAGGATGTGTTAATGTAGCTAGTTATGCAGCATTGAGGATGTGTTAATGTAGCTAGTTATGCAGCATTGAGACCGTGCTAATGTAGCTAGTTACACAACTTTAAGGCCGTGCTAATGTAGCTAGTTATGCAGCATTGCTCTACGGGGCCTAGGGAAGATATGATGGCATTGACAACAAACACTGTCCAGGCCATACTAAGAAGATGAATAGGATGCCCACAGTGCTAATGTCCTGTTTACGAACCGTATCTAGTGCTTATGAAGACTTCCAGTGACTTTGTGAATGCTCTATAAAGCCTAGAAGCTGTTCATTAACAGTGGGACCTGTTAAGGTAAAGACAGTGGGACCTGTTAAGGTAAAGACAGTGGGACCTGTTAAGGTAAAGTCAATAGAAGCAGGGTGACAGTCAGTGGCTTGACTGGAGTCGTTGTTGTGCTGTTGTTGGTTTGTTTCCTTCACAGATGCATTACTTGTGAAAGATGAAACCTCCATGTGGAGGTGTGGGTGTCTCTGCTGACAATTATGCAGATTGTGTTTTCCTCGCTCCGTATCGTTCCATATGCTGCCTCCTCGTTTAGACTGGAGCCAGACTGGACAACACTTCCAGGGCTCTGTCAAAAGATATGCTGCCTCCTCGTTTAGACTGGAGCAAGACTGGACAACACTTCCAGGGCTCTGTCAAAAGATATGCTGCCTCCTCGTTTAGACTGGAGCCAGACTGGACAACACTTCCAGGGCTCTGTCAAAATATATGCTGCCTCCTCGTTTAGACTGGAGCCAGACTGGACAACACTTCAGGGCTCTGTCAAAAGATAATGTTGCCTCCTCGTTTAGACTGGAGCCAGACTGGACAACACTTCCAGGGCTCTGTCAAAATATATGCTGCCTCCTCGTTTAGACTGGAGCCAGACTGGACAACACTTCCAGGGCTCTGTCAAAGATATGCTGCCTCCTCGTTTAGACTGGAGCCAGACTGGACAACACTTCCAGGGCTCTGTCAAAAATATATGCTGCCTCCTCGTTTAGACTGGAGCCATACATTTTACTCCATGCATTTCCCTGACACCAAAAATACTAGTTACATTTTGAATGCTTAGCAGGCCAGGAAAATGGGCCTAATTCACACACTTATCAAGAGAACATCCCTGGTCATCCCTACTGCCCTCTGATGTGGCAGACTCACTAAACACATGCTTCATTTGATGTCTTCGATTCCCACGGGGCCAGTATGAAAATGTATGCACTCACTAACTGTAAGTCAGCTCTGGATAAGAACGTCTAGCAAATGACTAAAATGTAAAATGTAAATGTAATTGTCTGAATGTTGGAGTGTGCCCCTGGCTATCCATACATTTAAAAAAACAAGAAGATGATGCCATCTGGTTTGCTTTATATAAGGCATTTAATACTTAAGTATATTTTAGCAATTACATTTACTTTTGATACTTAAGTATATTCAAAACCAAATATTTTTTGACTTTTACTCCAGTAGTGTTTTACTGGGTGACTTTCACTTGAGTCATTTTTTATTAAGGCGTCTTTACTTTTACTCAAGTATGAGAATTGGGTCCTTTTTCCACCACTGCTGTTCACCTCAACTGTTCACCTCAAGGCTGCTGTATATTTTACTAGAGAGGAGGAAGGCTGCTGTATATTTTACTAGGGAGGAGGAAGGCTGCTGTATATTTTACTAGATAGGAGGAAGGCTGCTGTATATTTTACTAGGGAAGGCTGCTGTATATTTTACTAGAGAGGAGGAAGGCTGCTGTATATTTTACTAGAGAGGAGGAAGGCTGCTGTATATTTTACTAGAGAGGAGGAAGGCTGCTGTATATTTTACTAGGGAAGGCTGCTGTATATTTTACTAGAGAGGAGGAAGGCTGCTGTATATTTTACTAGGGAGGAGGAAGGCTGCTGTATATTTTACTAGAGAGGAGGAAGGCTGCTGTATATTTTACTAGAGAGGAGGAAGGCTGCTGTATATTTTACTAGAGAGGAGGAAGGCTGCTGTATATTTTACTATAGAGAGGAGGAAGGCTGCTGTATATTTTACTAGAGAGGAGGAAGGCTGCTGTATATTTTACTAGGGGAGGAGGAAGGCTGCTGTATATTTTACTAGAGAGGAGGAAGGCTGCTGTATATTTTACTAGAGAGGAGGAAGGCTGCTGTATATTTTACTAGAGAGGAGGAAGGCTGCTGTATATTTTACTAGAGAGGAGGAAGGCTGCTGTATATTTTACTAGGGAGGAGGAAGGCTGCTGTATATTTTACTAGAGAGAGAGGAAGGCTGCTGTATATTTTACTAGGGAAGAGGAAGGCTGCTGTATATTTTACTAGAGAGGAAAGTGCTGTATATTTTACTGAGGGGAAGGCTGCTGTATATTTTACTAGAGAGGAGGAAGGCTGCTGTATATTTTACTAGGGAGGAGGAAGGCTGCTGTATATTTTACTAGGGAAGGCTGCTGTATATTTTACTAGAGAGGAGGAAGGCTGCTGTATATTTTACTAGGGAAGAGGAAGGCTGCTGTATATTTTACTAGAGAGGAGGAAGGCTGCTGTATATTTTACTAGAGAGGAGGAAGGCTGCTGTATATTTTACTAGGGAGGAGGAAGGCTGCTGTATATTTTACTAGAGAGGAGGAAGGCTGCTGTATATTTTACTAGAGAGGAGGAAGGCTGCTGTATATTTTACTAGAGAGGAGGAAGGCTGCTGTGATATTTTACTAGGGAGGAGGAAGGCTGCTGTATATTTTACTAGAGAGGAGGAAGGCTGCTGTATATTTTACTAGGGAGGAGGAAGGCTGCTGTATATTTTTACTAGAGAGGAGGAAGGCTGCTGTATATTTTACTAGGGAAGGAAGGCTGCTGTATATTTTACTAGAGAGGAGGAAGGCTGCTGTATATTTTACTAGGGAGGAGGAAGGCTGCTGTATATTTTACTAGGGAAGGCTGGCTGTATATTTTTACTTAGAGAGGAGGAAGGCTGCTGTATATTTTACTAGGGAAGAGGAAAGCTGCTGTATATTTTTACTAGAGAGGAGGAAGGCTGCCGTATATTTTTACTAGAGAGGAGGAAGGCTGCTGTATATTTTACTAGAGAGGAGGAAGGCTGCTGTATATTTTACTAGGGAAGGGAAGGCTGCTGTATATTTTACTTAGAGAGGAGGAAGGCTGCTGTATATTTTACTAGAGAGGAGGAAGGCTGCTGTATATTTTACTAAGAGAGGAGGAAGGCTGCTGTATATTTTACTAGAGAGAGGAAGGCTGCTGTATATTTTACTAGGGAGGAGGAAGGCTGCTGTATATTTTACTAGGAGGAGGAAGGCTGCTGTATATTTTACTAGGGAGGAGGAAGGCTGCTGTATATTTTACTAGAGAGGAGGAAGGCTGCTGTATATTTTACTAGGGAAGGGAAGGCTGCTGTATATTTTACTAGAGAGGAGGAAGGCTATGTATATTTTACTAGGGAGGAGGAAGGCTGCTGTATATTTTACTAGGGAAGGCTGCTGTATATTTTACTAGAGAGGAGGAAGGCTGCTGTATATTTTACTAGGGAAGAGGAAGGCTGCTGTATATTTTACTAGAGAGGAGGAAGGCTCGTATATTTTACTAGAGAGGAGGAAGGCTGCTGCATATTTTACTAGGGAGGAGAAGGCTGCTGTATATTTTACTAGAGAGGAGATGGCTGCTGTATATTTTACTAGAGGAGGAGAAGGCTGCTGTATATTTTACTAGAGAGGAAGGCTGCTGTATATTTTACTAGGGAGGAGGAAGGCTGCTGTATATTTTACTAGAGAGGAGGAAGGCTGCTGTATATTTTACTAGGGGAGGAGGGAAGGCTGCTGTATATTTTACTAGAGAGGAGGAAAGGCTGCTGTATATTTTACTAGGGAAGGGAAGGCTGCTGTATATTTTACTAGAGAGGAGGAAGGCTGCTGTATATTTTACTAGGGAGGAGGAAGGCTGCTGTATATTTTACTAGGGAAGGCTGCTGTATATTTTACTAGAGAGGAGGAAGGCTGCTGTATATTTTACTAGGGAAGAGGGAAAGCTGCTGTATATTTTACTAGAGAGGAGGAAGGCTGCCGTGATATTTTACTAGAGAGGAGGAAGGCTGCTGTATATTTTACTAGGGAGGAGGGAAGGCTGCTGTATATTTTACTAGAGAGGAGGAAGGGCTGTATATTTTACTAGAGAGGAGGAAGGCTGCTGTATATTTTACTAGGGAGGAGGAAGGCTGCTGTATATTTTACTAGAGAGGAGGAAGGCTGCTGTATATTTTACTAGGGAGGAGGAAGGATGCTGTATATTTTACTAGAGAGGAGGAAGGCTGCTGTATATTTTACTAGGGAAGGGAAGGCTGCTGTATATTTTACTAGAGAGGAGGAAGGCTGCTGTATATTTTACTAGGGAGGAGGAAGGCTGCTGTATATTTTACTAGGGAAGGCTGCTGTATATTTTACTAGAGAGGAGGAAGGCTGCTGTATATTTTACTAGAGAGGAAGGCTGCTGTATATTTTACTAGATAGGAGGAAGGCTGCTGTATATTTTACTAGAGAGGAAGGCTGCTGTATATTTTACTAGAGAGGAGGAAGGCTGCTGTATATTTTACTAGGGAAGGGAAGGCTGCTGTATATTTTACTAGAGAGGAGGAAGGCTGCTGTATATTTTACTAGAGAGGAGGAAGGCTGCTGTATATTTTACTAGAGAAGAGGAAGGCTGCTGTATATTTTACTAGAGAGGAGGAAGGCTGCTGTATATTTTACTAGGGAGGAGGAAGGCTGCTGTATATTTTACTAGAGAGGAGGAAGGCTGCTGTATATTTTACTAGAGAGGAGGAAGGCTGCTGTATATTTTACTAGGGAGGAGGAAGGCTGCTGTATATTTTACTAGAGAGGAGGAAGGCTGCTGTATATTTTACTAGAGAGGAGGAAGGCTGCTGAATATTTTACTAGAGAGGAGGAAGGCTGCTGTATATTTTACTAGAGAGGAGGAAGGGCTGCTGTATATTTTTACTAGAGAGGAGGAAGGCTGCTGTATATTTTACTAGAGAGGAGGAAGGCTGCTGTATATTTTACTAGAGAGGAGGAAGGCTGCTGTATATTTTACTAGAGAGGAGGAAGGCTGCTGTATATTTTACTAGAGAGGAAGGCTGCTGTATATTTTACTAGAGAGGAAGGCTGCTGAATATTTTACTAGAGAGGAGGAAGGCTGCTGTATATTTTACTAGAGAGGAGGAAGGCTGCTGTATATTTTACTAGAGAGGAGGAAGGCTGTATATTTTACTAGAGAGGAGGAAGGCTGCTGTATATTTTACTAGGGAGGAGGAAGGCTGCTGAATATTTTACTAGAGAGGAGGAAGGCTGCTGTATATTTTACTAGAGAGGAGGAAGGCTGCTGTATATTTTACTAGAGAGGAGGAAGGCTGCTGTATATTTTACTAGAGAGGAGGAAGGCTGCTGTATATTTTACTAGAGAGGAGGAAGGCTGCTGTATATTTTACTAGAGAGGAGGAAGTCAACACGGGGGCCCCTCAGGGGTGCGTGCTCAGTCCCCTCCTGTACTCTCTGTTCACCCATGACTGCATGGCCAGGCACGACTCCAACACCATCATTAAGTTTGCCGACGACACAACAGTGGTAGGCCTGATCACCGACAACGATGAGACAGCCTATAGGGAGGGGAGGTCAGAGATCTGGCCGTGGTGGTGCCCAGGACAACAACCTCTCCCCTCAACGTGACCAAGACAAAGGAGATGATTGTGGACTACAGGAAAAAAAAGAGGACTGAGCACGCCCCCATTCTCATCGACGGGCTGTAGTGGAACAGGTTGAGAGCTTCAAGTTCCTTGGTGTCCACATCACCAACGAACTATCATGGTCCAAGACACCAAGACAGTCGTGGAAGAGGGCACTGACAAAGCCTATTCCCCCTCAGGAGACTAAAAAGATTTGGCATGGGTCCTCAGATCCTCAAAAAAATTCTACAGCTGCACCATCGAGAGCATCCTGACTGGTTGCATCACCGCCTGGTATGGCAACTGCTTGGCTCTGACCGCAAGGCACTACAGAGGGTAGTGCGTACGGCCCAGTACATCACTGGGGCAAAGCTCCCTGCCATCCAAGACCTCTATACCAGGCGGTGTCAGAGGAAGGCCCTCAAAATTGTCAAAGACTCCAGCCACCTAGTCATAGACTGTTCTCTCTGCTACCGCACGGCAAGCGGTACCGGAGTGCCAAGTCTAGGTCCAAAAGACTTCTCAACAGCTTCTACCCACAAGCCACAAGACTCCTGAACAGCTAATCATGGCTACCCGGACTATTTGCACTGCCCCCAACCCCATCCTTTTTACGCTGCTGCTACTCTGTTAAGTATTTATGCATAGTCACTTTAACTCTACCCACATGTACATATTACCTCAACTACCTCAACTAGCCGGTGCCCCCCGCACATTGACTCTGCACCATTACCCCCTGTATATATAGCCTCCCTACTGTCACTTTATTTTACTTCTGCTCTTTTTTTTCTCAACACTTTTTTTTTTTTTTTTTTGTTTTATTCTTACTTTTTTTGTTTAAAATAAACGCACTGTTGGTTAAGGGCTGTAAGTAAGCATTTCACTGTAATGTCTGCACTTGTTGTATTCGGCGCATGTGACCAATAAAATTTGATTTGATTTGATTTTGATTTGAAGGCTGCTGTATATTTTACTAGAGAGGAAGGCTGCTGTATATTTTACTAGAGAGGAGGAAGGCTGCTGTATATTTTACTAGAGAGGAGGAAGGCTGCTGTATATTTTACTAGAGAGGAGGAAGGCTGCTGTATATTTTACTAGAGGAGGAAGGCTGCTGTATATTTTACTAGGGAGGAGGAAGGCTGCTGTATATTTTACTAGAGAGGAGGAAGGCTGCTGTATATTTTACTAGAGAGGAGAAGGCTGCTGTATATTTTACTAGGGAGGAGGAAGGCTGCTGTATATTTTACTAGAGAGGAAGGCTGCTGTATATTTTACTAGAGAGGAGGAAGGCTGCTGTATATTTTACTAGAGAGGAGGAAGGCTGCTGTATATTTTACTAGGGAGGAGGAAGGCTGCTGTATATTTTAATAGAGAGGAGGAAGGCTGCTGTATATTTTACTAGAGAGGAGGAAGGCTGCTGTATATTTTACTAGGGAGGAGGAAGGCTGCTGTATATTTTTACTAGAGAGGAGGAAGGCTGCTGTATATTTTATTAGGGAGGAGGAAGGCTGCTGTATATTTTACTAGAGAGGAGGAAGGCTGCTGTATATTTTACTAGAGAGGAGGAAGGCTGCTGTATATTTTACTGAGAGAGGAGGAAGGCTGCTGTATATTTTACTAGGGAGGAGGAAGGCTGCTGTATATTTTACTAGAGAGGAGGAAGGCTGCTGTATATTTTACTAGAGAGGAGGAAGGCTGCTGTATATTTTACTAGAGAGGAGGAAGGCTGCTGTATATTTTACTAGAGAGGAGGAAGGCTGCTGTATATTTTACTAGAGAGGAGGAAGGCTGCTGAATATTTTACTAGGGAAGAGGAAGGCTGCTGTATATTTTACTAGGGAAGGGAAGGCTGCTGTATATTTTACTAGAGAGGAGGAAGGCTGCTGTATATTTTACTAGAGAGGAGGAAGGCTGCTGTATATTTTACTAGAGAGGAGGAAGGCTGCTGTATATTTTACTAGAGAGGAGGAAGGCTGCTGAATATTTTACTAGGGAAGAGGAAGGCTGCTGTATATTTTACTAGGGAAGGGAAGGCTGCTGTATATTTTATCAGAGAGGAGGAAGGCTGCTGTATATTTTACTAGAGAGGAGGAAGGCTGCTGTATATTTACTAGAGAGGAGGAAGGCTGCTGTATATTTTACTAGAGAGGAGGAAGGCTGCTGAATATTTTACTAGGGAAGAGGAAGGCTGCTGTATATTTTACTAGGGAGGGGAAGGCTGCTGTATAATGCTGCTTAGCTAGATCAAAATACAAATGCAATGTGCATATCACGTTTACATTGACAGTAGCAATACAGGGTATTATAATGAATTAATGCAGTGTTATAACAGACAGTAGCCATACAGGGTATTATAATGAATTAATGCAGTGTTATAACAGACAGTCTCCCTCAGCTCATCCATCTTCACTGGCAGCTCCTTTATAACACCTTTCAATTAAAGTTGCACCAGCCCCTGGCTTTAACAAGGAGCTATTGTTTTCTGACAGCCCATTCAATCTCCTGTGGAATCTGGGTGTAAAGGTTGAGTGCAGATTACTTGTATGCAAAGGGCTGACAAATAGCATGAAGACTCCCGAGTGGCGCAGTGGTCTAAGGCGCTGCATCACAGTGCTAGCTGTGCCACTAGAGATCCTGGTTCGCATACAGGCTCTGTCGTAGCCGGCCGTGACCGGGAGTCCCATGGGGCGGCGCACAATTGGCCCGGCGTCGTCCAGGGTAGGGGAGGGAATGGCCGGCATGGCGTTTGCAACGCCAGGGTTGTGGGTTCGATTCCCAGTATGAAAAATAAAAAAATTATGTATGCACTCACTAACTGTAAGTCGCTCTGGATAAGAGCGTCTGCTAAATGACTAAAATGTAAAATGTAAATGTAAGAGGGAGTCTGTCTGTCTGTCCAGCACTCTGTCTGAGTCCGGTTACTTTGAGAAGACTTGATGCTATCTGCTCCGGACTGAGAGAGAGGGACAATATTAGCTCTGGCCAATGGGCTTTCAGACACATCTATACGGAGCCAGTGGACTAGAATACTTGAAAAGCATTTAGTAAATCAGTCCTGACCATTATACATGTGTGAATAACATGTGACCAAATCAGGCTTCTACAGCAGCATACTGGTTCAATAGCTAGAAATGACTGGGATATCTTCTATTTCAACTGAGGTCAGGATTTCAAAGGGGTTTTAATATAAAACAAATAAGGGTTTGGGGTTAATTCAATTTCAAATTAGTAAAGAAATGATTCCTAATGAAATGTACCCATCTTTTTCTATGATGATTTTTCATATGGTATGCCCTCCTATCTCTGGCACAGATACTATGAGACCAGATTCCCTCCCTGAGTTACAGGATGTAGAGCGAGGTGATCAGACCAGACAGGAGGCAGCCAGAGAGAGAGAGGCTGGCAGACAGCGCTTTGCTCTGGGTGAGGAACTGCTGTCATTAAAGCATCATGACTTTACTGTGGATTTAGGTCGTCGCTGTGCTACCACACAACACCACCCCACAGCACCACAGCCCCACCAGGCCCACAGCCCCACCACACAACACCACCCCACAGCACCACAGCCCCACCAGGCCCACAGCACCACCACACAGCCCCACCACACAGCACCACCACACAGACCCACCAGGCCCACAGCCTCACCAGGCCCACAGCACCACCAGGCCCACAGCCCCACCAGGCCCACAGCCTCACCAGGCCCACAGCACCACCACACAGCCCCACAGCCCCACCACACAGCCCCACAGCACCACCACACAGCCCCACCAGGCCCACAGCCACACCAGGCCCACAGCCCCACAGCCCCACCAGGCCCACAGCCCCACCAGGCCCACCAGCCCCACCAGGCCCACAGCACCACCAGGCCCACATCACCACCACACAGCCCCACCACACAGCCCCACCAGGCCCACAGCCCCACCAGGCCCACATCACCACCACACAGCCCCACCAGGCCCACAGCCCCACCACCACACAGCCCTCAGCGCTGCAGAGAAATGGCTGATTACTGAGAGACTATACATTTTCATGGACAGATTTGTGGCTCTGTTTATCTTTCTGCCGGCTGCTGAGGGAATACAGGATGACAACAGCTCCAATACAGCTCCCCAAGAATTTACAAGACAACAACTCCCCCAGAATCTACAAGACAACAACTCCCCCAGAATCTACAAGACAACAACTCCCCCAGAATCTACTAGACAACAACTCCCCCAGAATCTACAAGACAACAACTCCCCCAGAATCTACTAGACAACAACTCCCCCAGAATCTATAAGACAACAACTCCCCCAGAATCTACAAGAGACAACAACTCCCCCAGAATCTACTAGACAACAACTCCCCCAGAATCTACTAGACAACAACTCCCCCAGAATCTACAAGACAACAACTCCCCAGAATCTACTAGACAACAACTCCCCCAGAATCTACAAGACAACAACTCCCCAGAATCTACAAGACAACAATTCCCCCCAGAATCTACAAGACAACAACTCCCCAGAATCTACAAGAGACAACAACTCCCCAGAATCTACAAGACAACAACTCCCCAGAATCTACAAGTGACAACAACTCCCCCCAGAATCTACAAGACAACAACTCCCCCAGAATCTACAAGACAACAACTCCCCAGAATCTACTAGACAACAACTCCCCAGAATCTGCAAGACAACAACTCCCCAGAATCTACTAGACAACAACTCCCCCCAGAATCTATAAGACAACAACTCCCCAGAATCTACAAGAGACAACAACTCCCCAGAATCTACTAGACAACAACTCCCCCAGAATCTACTAGACAACAACTCCCCCAGAATCTACAAGACAACAACTCCCCAGAATCTACTAGACAACAACTCCCCCAGAATCTACAAGACAACAACTCCCCAGAATCTACAAGACAACAACTCCCCCAGAATCTACAAGACAACAACTCCCCAGAATCTACAAGAGACAACAACTCCCCTGAATCTACAGAGAGAACAACTCCCCAGAATCTACAAGAGACAACAACTCCCCAGAATCTACAAGAGACAACAACTCCCCCAGAATCTACAAGACAACAACTCCCCAGAATCTACAAGACAACAACTCCCCCAGAATCTACAAGTGACAACTAACTCCCCAGAATCTACAAGACAACAACTCCCCCAGAATCTACAAGACAACAACTCCCCCAGAATCTACAAGACAACAACTCCCCCAGAATCTACAAGACAACAACTCCCCCTAAATCTACAAGACAACAACTCCCCCAGAATCTACAAGTGACAACAACTCCACCAGAATCTACAAGACAACAACTCCCCCAGAATCTACAAGACAACAACTCCCCCAGAATCTACAAGTGACAACAACTCCCCCAGAATCTACAAGACAACAACTCCCCCAGAATCTACAAGACAACAACTCCCCCAGAATCTACAAGACAACAACTCCCCCAGAATCTACAAGACAACAACTCCCCCAGAATCTACAAGAGACAACAACTCCCCCAGAATCTACAAGACAACAACTCCCCCAGAATCTACAAGAGACTCAGCTCCCCAAGAAGAGATGTCTAGAAACACTTCAAGAAAATGCATTAGACCTAAATATGAAGTTAAAACACACACACGCACACTATCACCGTCTTCCAATAAGAATAACTGCAGCCGTGTCCGTCCACTGACTCTGATACATCTTAATCAAAACCTCATTCTATCACATCAATTATACAACATTACCATTATTAATGAACAATATGGATTAAAATGGCATCCCAGCCAGGCTGTGGTAGAATAAGGAGACATGGCCCCAAGGCAGTTTGGGTTCATTATTTACAGCAGATCTGGGATCTGTGGCTCAGCAGTCTGCATTATATACTGTAGTACATCATTACATGACAAGACACACACGGAGAATCAGGATTGTGTCCTGTATCAGTAGTTATATGTATGAAGAGTTGGCTCTGGGTTTTACTTCACACAGAGAATCAGGATCATGTTGTGTAGAAAGAGTGTGAATATTGAGTCTTCCATTAGGATGTATGTCCAGTATATATGGCAGTAGTCTTCCATTAGGATGTATGTCCAGTATATATGGCAGTAGTCTTCCATTAGGATGTATGTCCAGTATATATGGCAGTAGTCTTCCATTAGGATGTATGTACAGTATATATGGCAGTAGTCTTCCATTAGGATGTATGTCCAGTATATATGGCAGTAGTCTTCCATTAGGATGTATGTCCAGTATATATGGCAGTAGTCTTCCATTAGGATGTATGTCCAGTATATATGGCAGTAGTCTTCCATTAGGATGTATGTCCAGTATATATGGCAGTAGTCTTCCATTAGGATGTATGTCCAGTATATATGGCAGTAGTCTTCCATTAGGATGTATGTCCAGTATATATGGCAGTAGTCTTCCATTAGGATGTATGTCCAGTATATATGGCAGTAGTCTTCCATTAGGATGTATGTCCAGTATATATGGCAGTAGTCTTCCATTAGGATGTATGTCCAGTATATATGGCAGTAGTCTTCCATTAGGATGTATGGCGGAGTATATATGGCAGTAGTCTTCCATTAGGGATGTATGTCCAGTATATATGGCAGTAGTCTTCCATTAGGATGTATGTCCAGTATATATGGCAGTAGTCTTCCATTAGGATGTATGTCCAGTATATATGGCAGTAGTCTTCCATTAGGATGTATGTCCAGTATATATGGCAGTAGTCTTCCATTAGGATGTATGTCCAGTATATATGGCAGTAGTCTTCCATTAGGATGTATGGCAGTATATATGGCAGTAGTTCTTCCATTAGGATGTATGTCCAGTATATATGGCAGTAGTCTTCCATTAGGATGTATGTCCAGTATATATGGCAGTAGTCTTCCATTAGGATGTATGGCAGTATATATGGCAGTAGTCTTCCATTAGGATGTATGTCCAGTATATATGGCAGTAGTCTTCCCATTAGGATGTATGTCCAGTATATATGGCAGTAGTCTTCCATTAGGATGTATGTCCAGTATATATGGCAGTAGTCTTCCATTAGGATGTATGGCAGTATATATGGCAGTAGTCTTCCATTAGGATGTATGTCCAGTATATATGGCAGTAGTCTTCCATTAGGATGTATGTCCAGTATATATGGCAGTAGTCTTCCATTAGGATGTATGGCAGTATATATGGCAGTAGTCTTCCATTAGGATGTATGTCCAGTATATATGGCAGTAGTCTTCCATTAGGATGTATGGCAGTATATATGGCAGTAGTCTTCCATTAGGATGTATGTCCAGTATATATGGCAGTAGTCTTCCATTAGGATGTATGTCCAGTATATATGGCAGTAGTCTTCCATTAGGATGTATGTCCAGTATATATGGCAGTAGTCTTCCATTAGGATGTATGTCCAGTATATATGGCAGTAGTCTTCCATTAGGATGTATGTCCAGTATATATGGCAGTAGTCTTCCATTAGGATGTATGGCAGTATATATGGCAGTAGTCTTCCATTAGGATGTATGTCCAGTATATATGAGTAGTCTTCCATTAGGATGTATGTCCAGTATATATGGCAGTAGTCTTCCATTAGGATGTATGTCCAGTATATATGGCAGTAGTCTTCCATTAGGATGTATGTCCAGTATATATGGCAGTAGTCTTTCATTAGGATGTATGTACAGTATATATGGCAGTAGTCTTCCATTAGGATGTATGTCCAGTATATATGGCAGTAGTCTTCCATTAGGATGTATGTCCAGTATATATGGCAGTAGTCTTCCATTAGGATGTATGTCCAGTATATATGGCAGTAGTCTTCCATTAGGATGTATGGCAGTATATATGGCAGTAGTCTTCCATTAGGATGTATGTCCAGTATATATGGCAGTAGTCTTCCCATTAGGATGTATGTCCAGTATATATGGCAGTAGTCTTCCATTAGGATGTATGTCCAGTATATATGGCAGTAGTCTTCCATTAGGATGTATGTCCAGTATATATGGCAGTAGTCTTCCATTAGGATGTATGTCCAGTATATATGGCAGTAGTCTTTCATTAGGATGTATGTACAGTATATATGGCAGTAGTCTTTCATTAGGATGTATGTACAGTATATATGGCAGTAGTCTTCCAATATGATGTATGTCCAGTATATATGGCAGTAGTCTTCCATTAGGATGTATGTCCAGTATATATGGCAGTAGTCTTCCATTAGGATGTATGGCAGTATATATGGCAGTAGTCTTCCATTAGGATGTATGTCCAGTATATATGGCAGTAGTCTTCCATTAGGATGTATGTCCAGTATATATGGCAGTAGTCTTCCATTAGGATGTATGTCCAGTATATATGGCGTAGTCTTCCATTGGGATGTATGTCCAGTATATATGGCAGTAGTCTTCCATTAGGATGTATGTCCAGTATATATGGCAGTAGTCTTTCATTAGGATGTATGTACAGTATATATGGCAGTAGTCTTTCATTAGGATGTATGTACAGTATATATGGCAGTAGTCTTCCAATATGATGTATGTCCAGTATATATGGCAGTAGTCTTCCATTAGGATGTATGTCCAGTATATATGGCAGTAGTCTTCCATTAGGATGTATGTCCAGTATATATGGGAGTAGTCTTCCATTAGGATGTATGGCAGTATATATGGCAGTAGTCTTCCATTAGGATGTATGTCCAGTATATATGGCAGTAGTCTTCCATTAGGATGTATGGCAGTATATATGGCAGTAGTCTTCCATTAGGATGTATGTCCAGTATATATGGCAGTAGTCTTCCATTAGGATGTATGTCCAGTATATATGGCAGTAGTCTTCCATTAGGATGTATGTCCAGTATATATGGCAGTAGTCTTCCATTAGGATGTATGTCCAGTATATATGGCAGTAGTCTTCCATTAGGATGTATGGCAGTATATATGGCAGTAGTCTTCCATTAGGATGTATGTCCAGTATATATGGCAGTAGTCTTCCATTAGGATGTATGTCCAGTATATATGGCAGTAGTCTTCCATTAGGATGTATGGCAGTATATATGGCAGTAGTCTTCCATTAGGATGTATGTCCAGTATATATGGCAGTAGTCTTCCATTAGGATGTATGTCCAGTATATATGGCAGTAGTCTTCCATTAGGATGTATGTCCAGTATATATGGCAGTAGTCTTCCATTAGGATGTATGGCAGTATATATGGCAGTAGTCTTCCATTAGGATGTATGTCCAGTATATATGGCAGTAGTCTTCCATTAGGATGTATGTCCAGTATATATGGCAGTAGTCTTCCATTAGGATGTATGGCAGTATATATGGCAGTAGTCTTCCATTAGGATGTATGTCCAGTATATATGGCAGTAGTCTTCCATTAGGATGTATGGCAGTATATATGGCAGTAGTCTTCCATTAGGATGTATGTCCAGTATATATGGCAGTAGTCTTCCATTAGGATGTATGTCCAGTATATATGGCAGTAGTCTTCCATTAGGATGTATGTCCAGTATATATGGCAGTAGTCTTCCATTAGGATGTATGTCCAGTATATATGGCAGTAGTCTTCCATTAGGATGTATGTCCAGTATATATGGCAGTAGTCTTCCCATTAGGATGTATGGCGTATATATGGCAGTAGTCTTCCATTAGGATGTATGTCCAGTATATATGGCAGTAGTCTTCCATTAGGATGTATGTCCAGTATATATGGCAGTAGTCTTCCATTAGGATGTATGTCCAGTATATATGGCAGTAGTCTTCCATTAGGATGTATGTCCAGTATATATGGCAGTAGTCTTTCATTAGGATGTATGTACAGTATATATGGCAGTAGTCTTCCATTAGGATGTATGTCCAGTATATGGCAGTAGTCTTCCATTAGGATGTATGTCCAGTATATATGGCAGTAGTCTTCCATTAGGATGTATGTCCAGTATATATGGCAGTAGTCTTCCATTAGGATGTATGGCAGTATATGTGGCAGTAGTCTTCCCATTAGGATGTATGTCCAGTATATATGGCAGTAGTCTTCCATTAGGATGTATGTCCAGTATATATGACAGTAGTCTTCCATTAGGATGTATGTCCAGTATATATGGCAGTAGTCTTCCATTAGGATGTATGTCCAGTATATATGGCAGTAGTCTTCCATTAGGATGTATGTCCAGTATATATGGCAGTAGTCTTTCATTAGGATGTAAGTACAGTATATATGGCAGTAGTCTTTCATTAGGATGTATGTACAGTATATATGGCAGTAGTCTTCCAATATGATGTATGTCCAGTATATATGGCAGTAGTCTTCCATTAGGATGTATGTCCAGTATATATGGCAGTAGTCTTCCATTAGGATGTATGTCCAGTATATATGGCAGTAGTCTTCCATTAGGATGTATGGCAGTATATATGGCAGTAGTCTTCCATTAGGATGTATGTCCAGTATATATGGCAGTAGTCTTCCATTAGGATGTATGGCAGTATATATGGCAGTAGTCTTCCATTAGGATGTATGTCCAGTATATATGGCAGTAGTCTTCCATTAGGATGTATGTCCAGTATATATGGTAGTAGTCTTCCATTAGGATGTATGTCCAGTATATATGGCAGTAGTCTTCCATTAGGATGTATGGCAGTATATATGGCAGTAGTCTTCCATTAGGATGTATGTCCAGTATATATGGCAGTAGTCTTCCATTAGGATGTATGTCCAGTATATATGGCAGTAGTCTTCCATTAGGATGTATGTCCAGTATATATGGCAGTAGTCTTCCATTAGGATGTATGTCCAGTATATATGGCAGTAGTCTTCCATTAGGATGTATGTCCAGTATATATGGCAGTAGTCTTCCATTAGGATGTATGTCCATTATATATGGCAGTAGTCTTCCATTAGGATGTATGTCCAGTATATATGGCAGTAGTCTTCCATTAGGATGTATGTCCAGTATATATGGCAGTAGTCTTCCATTAGGATGTATGTCCAGTATATATGGCAGTAGTCTTCCATTAGGATGTATTTCCAGTATATATGGCAGTAGTCTTCCATTAGGATGTATGTCCAGTATATATGGCAGTAGTCTTCCATTAGGATGTATGTCCAGTATATATGGCAGTAGTCTTCCATTAGGATGTATGTCCAGTATATATGGCAGTAGTCTTCCATTAGGATGTATGGCAGTATATATGGCAGTAGTCTTCCATTAGGATGTATGTCCAGTATATATGGCAGTAGTCTTCCATTAGGATGTATGTACAGTATATATGGCAGTAGTCTTCCATTAGGATGTATGTACAGTATATATGGCAGTAGTCTTCCATTAGGATGTATGTCCAGTATATATGGCAGTAGTCTTCCATTAGGATGTATGTCCAGTATATATGGCAGTAGTCTTCCATTAGGATGTATGTACAGTATATATGGCAGTAGTCTTCCATTAGGATGTATGTCCAGTATATATGGCAGTAGTCTTCCATTAGGATGTATGTCCAGTATATATGGCAGTAGTCTTCCATTAGGATGTATGTCCAGTATATATGGCAGTAGTCTTCCATTAGGATGTATTGCAGTATATATGGCAGTAGTCTTCCATTAGGATGTATGTCCAGTATATATGGCAGTAGTCTTCCATTAGGATGTATGGCAGTATATATGGCAGTAGTCTTCCATTAGGATGTATGTCCAGTATATATGGCAGTAGTCTTCCATTAGGATGTATGTCCAGTATATATGGCAGTAGTCTTCCATTAGGATGTATGGCAGTATATATGGCAGTAGTCTTCCATTAGGATGTATGTCCAGTATATATGGCAGTAGTCTTCCATTAGGATGTATGTCCAGTATATATGGCAGTAGTCTTCCATTAGGATGTATGGCAGTATATATGGCAGTAGTCTTCCATTAGGATGTATGTCCAGTATATATGGCAGTAGTCTTCCATTAGGATGTATGGCAGTATATATGGCAGTAGTCTTCCATTAGGATGTATGTCCAGTATATATGGCAGTAGTCTTCCATTAGGATGTATGTCCAGTATATATGGCAGTAGTCTTCCATTAGGATGTATGTCCAGTATATATGGCAGTAGTCTTCCATTAGGATGTATGTCCAGTATATATGGCAGTAGTCTTCCATTAGGATGTATGTCCAGTATATATGGCAGTAGTCTTCCATTAGGATGTATGGCAGTATATATGGCAGTAGTCTTCCATTAGGATGTATGGCAGTATATATGGCAGTAGTCTTCCATTAGGATGTATGGCAGTATATATGGCAGTAGTCTTCCATTAGGATGTATGTCCAGTATATATGGCAGTAGTCTTCCATTAGGATGTATGTCCAGTATATATGGCAGTAGTCTTCCATTAGGATGTATGTCCAGTATATATGGCAGTAGTCTTCCATTAGGATGTATGTCCAGTATATATGGCAGTAGTCTTTCATTAGGATGTATGTACAGTATATATGGCAGTAGTCTTTCATTAGGATGTATGTACAGTATATATGGCAGTAGTCTTCCATTAGGATGTATGTCCAGTATATATGGCAGTAGTCTTCCATTAGGATGTATGTCCAGTATATATGGCAGTAGTCTTCCATTAGGATGTATGTCCAGTATATATGGCAGTAGTCTTCCATTAGGATGTATGTCCAGTATATATGGCAGTAGTCTTCCCATTAGGATGTATGTCCAGTATATATGGCAGTAGTCTTCCATTAGGATGTATGTCCAGTATATATGGCAGTAGTCTTCCCATTAGGATGTATGTCCAGTATATATGGCAGTAGTCTTCCATTAGGATGTATGTCCAGTATATATGGCAGTAGTCTTCATTAGGATGTATGTACAGTATATATGGCAGTAGTCTTTCATTAGGGATGTATGTACAGTATATATGGCAGTAGTCTTCCAATATGATGTATGTCCAGTATATATGGCAGTAGTCTTCCATTAGGATGTATGTCCAGTATATATGGCAGTAGTCTTCCATTAGGATGTATGTCCAGTATATATGGCAGTAGTCTTCCATTAGGATGTATGGCAGTATATATGGCAGTAGTCTTCCATTAGGATGTATGTCCAGTATATATGGCAGTAGTCTTCCATTAGGATGTATGGCAGTATATATGGCAGTAGTCTTCCATTAGGATGTATGTCCAGTATATATGGCAGTAGTCTTCCATTAGGATGTATGTCCAGTATATATGGTAGTAGTCTTCCATTAGGATGTATGTCCAGTATATATGGCAGTAGTCTTCCATTAGGATGTATGGCAGTATATATGGCAGTAGTCTTCCATTAGGATGTATGTCCAGTATATATGGCAGTAGTCTTCCATTAGGATGTATGTCCAGTATATATGGCAGTAGTCTTCCATTAGGATGTATGTCCAGTATATATGGCAGTAGTCTTCCATTAGGGATGTATGTCCAGTATATATGGCAGTAGTCTTCCATTAGGATGTATGTCCAGTATATATGGCAGTAGTCTTCCATTAGGATGTATGTCCAGTATATATGGCAGTAGTCTTCCATTAGGATGTATGTCCAGTATATATGGCAGTAGTCTTCCATTAGGATGTATGTCAGTATATATGGCAGTAGTCTTCCATTAGGATGTATGTCCAGTATATATGGCAGTAGTCTTCCATTAGGATGTATTTCCAGTATATATGGCAGTAGTCTTCCATTAGGATGTATGTTCAGTATATATGGCAGTAGTCTTCCATTAGGATGTATGTCCAGTATATATGGCAGTAGTCTTCCATTAGGATGTATGTCCAGTATATATGGCAGTAGTCTTCCATTAGGATGTATGGCAGTATATATGGCAGTAGTCTTCCATTAGGATGTAGTGTCCAGTATATATGGCAGTAGTCTTCCATTAGGATGTATGTACAGTATATATGGCAGTAGTCTTCCATTAGGGATGTATGTACAGTATATATGGCAGTAGTCTTCCATTAGGATGTATGTCAGTATATATGGCAGTAGTCTTCCATTAGGATGTATGTCCAGTATATATGGCAGTAGTCTTCCATTAGGATGTATGTACAGTATATATGGCAGTAGTCTTCCATTAGGATGTATGTCCAGTATATATGGCAGTAGTCTTCCATTAGGATGTATGTCCAGTATATATGGCAGTAGTCTTCCATTAGGATGTATGTCCAGTATATATGGCAGTAGTCTTCCATTAGGATGTATGGCAGTATATATGGCAGTAGTCTTCCATTAGGATGTATGTCCAGTATATATGGCAGTAGTCTTCCATTAGGATGTATGTACAGTATATATGGCAGTAGTCTTCCATTAGGGATGTATGTCCAGTATATATGGCAGTAGTCTTCCATTAGGATGTATGTCCAGTATATATGGCAGTAGTCTTCCATTAGGATGTATGTCCAGTATATATGGCAGTAGTCTTCCATTAGGATGTATGTCCAGTATATATGGCAGTAGTCTTCCATTAGGATGTATGTCCAGTATATATGGCAGTAGTCTTCCATTAGGATGTATGTCCAGTATATATGGCAGTAGTCTTCCATTAGGATGTATGGCAGTATATATGGCAGTAGTCTTCCATTAGGATGTATGTCCAGTATATATGGCAGTAGTCTTCCATTAGGATGTATGTCCAGTATATATGGCAGTAGTCTTCCATTAGGATGTATGGCAGTATATATGGCAGTAGTCTTCCATTAGGATGTATGTCCAGTATATATGGCAGTAGTCTTCCATTAGGATGTATGTACAGTATATATGGCAGTAGTCTTCCATTAGGATGTATGTCCAGTATATATGGCAGTAGTCTTCCATTAGGATGTATGTCCAGTATATATGGCAGTAGTCTTCCATTAGGATGTATGTCCAGTATATATGGCAGTAGTCTTCCATTAGGATGTATGGCAGTATATATGGCAGTAGTCTTCCATTAGGATGTATGTCCAGTATATATGGCAGTAGTCTTCCCATTAGGATGTATGTCCAGTATATATGGCAGTAGTCTTCCATTAGGATGTATGTACAGTATATATGGCAGTAGTCTTCCATTAGGATGTATGTACAGTATATATGGCAGTAGTCTTCCATTAGGATGTATGTCCAGTATATGTGGCAGTAGTCTTCCATTAGGATGTATGTCCAGTATATATGGCAGTAGTCTTCCATTAGGATGTATGTCCAGTATATATGGCAGTAGTCTTCCATTAGGATGTATGTCCAGTATATATGGCAGTAGTCTTCCATTAGGATGTATGTCCAGTATATATGGCAGTAGTCTTCCATTAGGATGTATGTACAGTATATATGGCAGTAGTCTTCCATTAGGATGTATGTACAGTATATATGGCAGTAGTCTTCCATTAGGATGTATGTACAGTATATATGGCAGTAGTCTTCCATTAGGGATGTATGTCCAGTATATATGGCAGTAGTCTTCCATTAGGATGTGTATGTCCAGTATATATGGCAGTAGTCTTCCATTAGGATGTATGTCCAGTATATATGGCAGTAGTCTTCCATTAGGATGTATGTCCAGTATATATGGCAGTAGTCTTCCATTAGGATGTATGTCCAGTATATATGGCAGTAGTCTTCCATTAGGATGTATGTACAGTATATATGGCAGTAGTCTTCCATTAGGATGTATGTCCAGTATATATGGCAGTAGTCTTCCATTAGGATGTATGTACAGTATATATGGCAGTAGTCTTCCATTAGGATGTATGTACAGTATATATGGCAGTAGTCTTCCATTAGGATGTATGTCCAGTATATATGGCAGTAGTCTTCCATTAGGATGTATGTCCAGTATATATGGCAGTAGTCTTCCATTAGGATGTATGGCAGTATATATGGCAGTAGTCTTCCATTAGGATGTATGTCCAGTATATATGGCAGTAGTCTTCCATTAGGATGTATGTCCAGTATATATGAAAGGTAGTCTTCCATTAGGATGTATGTACAGTATATATGGCAGTAGTCTTCCATTAGGATGTATGTACAGTATATATGGCAGTAGTCTTCCATTAGGATGTATGTCCAGTATATATGGCAGTAGTCTTCCATTAGGATGTATGTCCAGTATATATGGCAGTAGTCTTCCATTAGGATGTATGTCCAGTATATATGGCAGTAGTCTTCCATTAGGATGTATGTCCAGTATATATGGCAGTAGTCTTCCATTAGGATGTATGTCCAGTATATATGGCAGTAGTCTTCCATTAGGATGTATGTACAGTATATATGGCAGTAGTCTTCCATTAGGATGTATGTCCAGTATATATGGCAGTAGTCTTCCATTAGGATGTATGTCCAGTATATATGGCAGTAGTCTTCCATTAGGATGTATGTCCAGTATATATGGCAGTAGTCTTCCATTAGGATGTATGTCCAGTATATATGGCAGTAGTCTTCCATTAGGATGTATGTCCAGTATATATGGCAGTAGTCTTCCATTAGGATGTATGTACAGTATATATGGCAGTAGTCTTCCATTAGGATGTATGTCCAGTATATATGGCAGTAGTCTTCCATTAGGATGTATGTACAGTATATATGGCAGTAGTCTTCCAATATGATGTACAGTGGGGAAAAAAAGTATTTAGTCAGCCACCAATTGTGCAAGTTCTCCCACTTAAAAATATGAGAGAGGCCTGTAATTTTCATCATAGGTACACGTCAACTATGACAGACAAATTGAGGAAAAAAAATCCAGAAAATCACATTGTAGGATTTTTTATGAATTTATTTGCAAATGATGGTGGAAAATAAGTATTTGGTCACCTACAAACAAGCAAGATTTCTGGCTCTCACAGACCTGTAACTTCTTCTTTAAGAGGCTCCTCTGTCCTCCACTCGTTACCTGTATTAATGGCACCTGTTTGAACTTGTTATCAGTATAAAGACACCTGTCCACAACCTCAAACAGTCACACTCCAAACTCCACTATGGCCAAGACCAAAGAGCTGTCAAAGGACACCAGAAACAAAATTGTAGACTCTGCAGCAGGCTGGGAAGACTGAATCTGCAATAGGTAAGCAGCTTGGTTTGAAGAAATCAACTGTGGGAGCAATTATTAGGAAATGGAAGACATACAAGACCACTGATAATCTCCCTCGATCTGGGGCTCCACGCAAGATCTCACCCTGTGGGGTCAAAATGATCACAAGAACGGTGAGCAAAAATCCCAGAACCACATGGGGGACCTGAGTGAATGACCTGCAGAGAGCTGGGACCAAAGTAACAAAGCCTACCATCAGTAACACACTACGCCGCCAGGGACTCAAATCCTGCAGTGCAAGACGTGTCCCCCTGCTTAAGCCAGTACATGTCCAGGCCCGTCTGATGTTTGCTAGAGTGCATTTGGATGATCCAGAAGAGGATTGGGAGAATGTCATATGGTCAGATGAAACCAAAATATAACTTTTTGGTAAAAACTCAACTCGTTGTGTTTGGAGGACAAAGAATGCTGAGTTGCATCCAAAGAACACCATACCTACTGTGAAGCATGGGGGTGGAAACATCATGCTTTGGGGCTGTTTTTTCTGCAAAGGGACCAGGACGACTGATCCGTGTAAAGGAAAGAATGAATGGGGCCATGTATCGTGAGATTTTGAGTGAAAACCTCCTTCCATCAGCAAGGGCATTGAAGATGAAACGTGGCTGGGTCTTTCAGCATGACAATGATCCCAAACACACCGCCCGGGCAACGAAGGAGTGGCTTCGTAATAAGCATTTCAAGGTCCTGGAGTGGCCTAGCCAGTCTCCAGATCTCAACCCCATAGAAAATCTTTGGAGGGGAGTTGAAAGTCTGTGTTGCCCAGCGACAGCCCCAAAACATCACTGCTCTAGAGGAGATCTGCATGGAGGAATGGGCCAAAATACCAGAAACAGTGTGCGAAAACCTTGTGAAGACTTACAGAAAACGTTTGACCTGTGTCATTGCCAACAAAGGGTATATTACAAAGTATTGAGAAACTTTTGTTATTGACCAAATACTTATTTTCCACCATAATTTGCAAATAAATTCATTAAAAATCCTACAATGTGATTTTCTGGATTTTTTTTCCTCATTTTGTCTGTCATAGTTGACGTGTACCTATGATGAAAATTACAGGCCTCTCTCATCTTTTTAAGTGGGAGAACTTGCACAATTGGTGGCTGACTAAATACTTTTTTTCCCCACTGTATGTCCAGTATATATGGCAGTAGTCTTCCATTAGGATGTATGTCCAGTATATATGGCAGTAGTCTTTCATTAGGATGTATGTACAGTATATATGGCAGTAGTCTTTCATTAGGATGTATGTACAGTATATATGGCAGTAGTCTTCCAATATGATGTATGTCCAGTATATATGGCAGTAGTCTTCCATTAGGATGTATGTCCAGTATATATGGCAGTAGTCTTTCATTAGGATGTATGTACAGTATATATGGCAGTAGTCTTCCAATATGATGTATGTCCAGTATATATGGCAGTAGTCTTCCATTAGGATGTATGTCCAGTATATATGGCAGTAGTCTTCCATTAGGATGTATGTCCAGTATATATGGCAGTAGTCTTTCATTAGGATGTATGTCCAGTATATATGGCAGTAGTCTTCCATTAGGATGTATGTCCAGTATATATGGCAGTAGTCTTCCATTAGGATGTATGTCCAGTATATATGGCAGTAGTCTTCCATTAGGATGTATGTCCAGTATATATGGCAGTAGTCTTCCATTAGGGATGTATATACAGTATATATGGCAGTAGTCTTCCATTAGGATGTATGTCCAGTATATATGGCAGTAGTCTTCCATTAGGATGTATGTCCAGTATATATGGCAGTAGTCTTCCATTAGGATGTATGTCCAGTATATATGGCAGTAGTCTTCCATTAGGATGTATGTCCAGTATATATGGCAGTAGTCTTCCATTAGGATGTATGGCAGTATATGGCAGTAGTCTTCCATTAGGATGTATGTACAGTATATATGGCAGTAGTCTTCCATTAGGATGTATGTCCAGTATATATGGCAGTAGTCTTCCAATAGGATGTATGTCCAGTATATATGGCAGTAGTCTTCCATTAGGATGTATGTCCAGTATATATGGCAGTAGTCTTCCATTAGGATGTATGTACAGTATATATGGCAGTAGTCTTCCAATATGATGTATGTCCAGTATATATGGCAGTAGTCTTCCATTAGGATGTATGTCCAGTATATATGGCAATAGTCTTTCATTAGGATGTATGTACAGTATATATGGCAGTAGTCTTTCATTAGGATGTATGTACAGTATATATGGCAGTAGTCTTCCAATATGATGTATGTCCAGTATATATGGCAGTAGTCTTCCATTAGGATGTATGTCCAGTATATATGGCAGTAGTCTTTCATTAGGATGTATGTCCAGTATATATGGCAGTAGTCTTCCATTAGGATGTATGTCCAGTATATATGGCAGTAGTCTTCCATTAGGATGTATGTCCAGTATATATGGCAGTAGTCTTCCATTAGGACGTATGGCAGTATATGGCAGTAGTCTTCCATTAGGATGTATGTACAGTATATATGGCAGTAGTCTTCCATTAGGATGTATGTACAGTATATATGGCAGTAGTCTTCCATTAGGATGTATGTCCAGTATATATGGCAGTAGTCTTCCATTAGGATGTATGTACAGTATATATGGCAGTAGTCTTCCATTAGGATGTATGTACAGTATATATGGCAGTAGTCTTCCATTAGGATGTATGTACAGTATATATGGCAGTAGTCTTCCATTGGGATGTATGTACAGTATATATGGCAGTAGTCTTCCATTAGGATGTATGTCCAGTATATATGGCAGTAGTCTTCCATTAGGATGTTGTCAGTATATATGGCAGTAGTCTTCCATTAGGATGTATGTCCAGTATATATGGCAGTAGTCTTCCATTAGGATGTATGTCCAGTATATATGGCAGTAGTCTTCCATTAGGATGTATGTCCAGTATATATGGCAGTAGTCTTCCCATTAGGATGTATGTCCAGTATATATGGCAGTAGTCTTTCCATTAGGATGTATGTCCAGTATATATGGCAGTAGTCTTCCATTAGGATGTATGTCCAGTATATATGGCAGTAGTCTTCCATTAGGATGTATGTCCAGTATATATGGCAGTAGTCTTCCATTAGGATGTATGGCAGTATATATGGCAGTAGTCTTCCATTAGGATGTATGTCCAGTATATATACAGTAGTCGGCTCTGGGTTTGCCTTATTCGGTGATTGAACAGGAGCAAGAACCCCAATGACGCTGTGTAGCCATGACAGACCACAACATGACTGGGACAGGTCTGTGTGTCCAAAGTGATCGGATTCGTTTTGTGTGTGTCCCCCCAAAGTGATCAGGACAGGGTGTGTGTCCCCCCCAAAGTGATCAGGATATGTGGTGTGTCCCCAAAGTGATCAGGACAGGTGTCTGTGTCCCCAAAGTGATCAAGACAGGTGTGTGTGTCTCCAACGCGATCAGGATAGGTGTGTGTCCCCAAAGTAAGTCTCTGTCAGTTCACTGTCCTTCTCTCCACCTACCAGCCTCCCTGTTACTGAGTCTCTGTCAGTTCACGGTCCTCCTCTCCACCTACCAGCCTCCCTGTTACTGAGTCTCTGTCTGTAAGTTCACTGTCCTTCTCTCCACCTACCAGCCTCCCTGTTACTGAGTCTCTGTCAGTTCACTGTCCTTCTCTCCACCTACCAGCCTCCCTGTTACTGAGTCTCTGTCAGTTCACTGTCCTTCTCTCCACCTACCAGCCTCCCTGTTACTGAGTCTCTGTCAGTTCACTGTCCTTCTCTCCACCTACCAGCCTCCCTGTTACTGAGTCTCTGTCAGTTCACTGTCCTTCTCTCCCCCTACCAGCCTCCCTGTTACTGAGTCTCTGTCAGTTCACTGTCCTCTCTCTCCACCTACCAGCCTCCCTGTTACTGAGTCTCTGTCTGTCAGTTCACTGTCCTTCTCTCCACCTACCAGCCTCCCTGTTACTGAGTCTCTGTCAGTTCACTGTCCTTCTCTCCACCTACCAGCCTCCCTGTTACTGAGTCTCTGTCAGTTCACTGTCCTTCTCTCCACCTACCAGCCTCCCTGTTACTGAGTCTCTGTCAGTTCACTGTCCTTCTCTCCACCTACCAGCCTCCCTGTTACTGAGTCTCTGTCAGTTCACTGTCCTTCTCTCCCCTACCAGCCTCCCTGTTACTGAGTCTCTGTCTGTCAGTTCACTGTCCTTCTCTCCCCCTACCAGCCTCCCTGTTAATGAGTCTCTGTCAGTTCACTGTCCTTCTCTCCACCTACCAGCCTCCCTGTTACTGAGTCTCTGTCAGTTCACTGTCCTTCTCTCCACCTACCAGCCTCCCTGTTACTGAGTCTCTGTCAGTTCACTGTCCTTCTCTCCCCCTACCAGCCTCCCTGTTACTGAGTCTCTGTCAGTTCACTGTCCTTCTCTCCACCTACCAGCCTCCCTGTTACTGAGTCTCTGTCTGTTCACTGTCCTTCTCTCCCCCTACCAGCCTCCCTGTTACTGAGTCTCTGTCTGTCAGTTCACTGTCCTTCTCTCCCCCTACCAGCCTCCCTGTTACTGAGTCTCTGTCAGTTCACTGTCCTTCTCTCCACCTACCAGCCTCCCTGTTACTGAGTCTCTGTCTGTTCACTGTCCTTCTCTCCACCTACCAGCCTCCCTGTTACTGAGTCTCTGTCAGTTCACTGTCCTTCTCTCCACCTACCAGCCTCCCTGTTACTGAGTCTCTGTCTGTTCACTGTCCTTCTCTCCCCCTACCAGCATCCCTGTTACTGAGTCTCTGTCAGTTCACTGTCCTTCTCTCCCCCTACCAGCCTCCCTGTTACTGAGTCTCTGTCAGTTCACTGTCCTTCTCTCCCCCTACCAGCCTCCCTGTTACTGAGTCTCTGTCAGTTCACTGTCCTTCTCTCCACCTACCAGCCTCCCTGTTACTGAGTCTCTGTCAGTTCACTGTCCTTCTCTCCACCTACCAGCCTCCCTGTTACTGAGTCTCTGTCAGTTCACTGTCCTTCTCTCCCCCTACCAGCCTCCCTGTTACTGAGTCTCTGTCAGTTCACTGTCCTTCTCTCCCCCTACCAGCCTCCCTGTTACTGAGTCTCTGTCAGTTCACTGTCCTTCTCTCCACCTACCAGCCTCCCTGTTACTGAGTCTCTGTCAGTTCACTGTCCTTCTCTTCACCTACCAGCCTCCCTGTTACTGAGTCTCTGTCTGTCAGTTCACTGTCCTTCTCTCCACCTACCAGCCTCTCTGTTACTGAGTCTCTGTCTGTCAGTTCACTGTCCTCCTCTCCCCCTACCAGCCTCCCTGTTACTGAGTCTCTGTCAGTTCACTGTCCTTCTCTCCCCCTACCAGCCTCCCTGTTACTGAGTCTCTGTCAGTTCACTGTCCTTCTCTCCACCTACCAGCCTCCCTGTTACTGAGTCTCTGTCAGTTCACTGTCCTTCTCTCCACCTACCAGCCTCCCTGTTACTGAGTCTCTGTCTGTCAGTTCACTGTCCTTCTCTCCCCCTACCAGCCTCCCTGTTACTGAGTCTCTGTCAGTTCACTGTCCTTCTCTCCCCTACCAGCCTCCCTGTTACTGAGTCTCTGTCAGTTCACTGTCCTTCTCTCCCCCTACCAGCCTCCCTGTTACTGAGTCTCTGTCAGTTCACTGTCCTTCTCTCCACCTACCAGCCTCCCTGTTACTGGAGTCTCTGTCAGTTCACTGTCCTTCTCTCCACCTACCAGCCTCCCTGTTACTGAGTCTCTGTCAGTTCACTGTCCTTCTCTCCACCTACCAGCCTCCCTGTTACTGAGTCTCTGTCAGTTCACTGTCCTTCTCTCCACCTACCAGCCTCCCTGTTACTGGAGTCTCTGTCAGTTCACTGTCCTTCTCTCCACCTACCAGCCTCCCTGTTACTGAGTCTCTGTCTGTCAGTTCACTGTCCTTCTCTCCACCTACCAGCCTCCTGTTACTGAGTCTCTGTCTGTCAGTTCACTGTTCTTCTCTCCCCCTACCAGCCTCCCTGTTACTGAGTCTCTGTCAGTTCACTGTCCTTCTCTCCCCTACCAGCCTCCCTGTTACTGAGTCTCTGTCAGTTCACTGTCCTTCTCTCCACCTACCAGCCTCCCTGTTACTGAGTCTCTGTCAGTTCACTGTCCTTCTCTCCCCTACCAGCCTCCCTGTTACTGAGTCTCTGTCTGTCAGTTCACTGTCCTTCTCTCCACCTACCAGCCTCCCTGTTACTGAGTCTTGTCTGTCAGTTCACTGTCCTTCTCTCCACCTACCAGCCTCCCTGTTACTGAGTCTCTGTCAGTTCACTGTCCTTCTCTCCACCTACCAGCCTCCCTGTTACTGAGTCTCTGTCAGTTCACTGTCCTTCTCTCCCCCTACCAGCCTCCCTGTTACTGAGTCTCTGTCAGTTCACTGTCCTTCTCTCCACCTACCAGCCTCCCTGTTACTGAGTCTCTGTCAGTTCACTGTCCTTCTCTCCACCTACCAGCCTCCCTGTTACTGAGTCTCTGTCAGTTCACTGTCCTTCTCTCCCCCTACCAGCCTCCCTGTTACTGAGTCTCTGTCAGTTCACTGTCCTTCTCTCCCCCTACCAGCCTCCCTGTTACTGAGTCTCTGTCTGTCAGTTCACTGTCCTTCTCTCCCCTACCAGCCTCCCTGTTACTGAGTCTCTGTCAGTTCACTGTCCTTCTCCCCCTACCAGCCTCCCTGTTACTGAGTCTCTGTCAGTTCACTGTCCCTTCTCTCCACCTACCAGCCTCCCTGTTACTGAGTCTCTGTCTGTCAGTTCACTGTCCTTCTCTCCACCTACCAGCCTCCCTGTTACTGAGTCTCTGTCTGTCAGTTCACTGTCCTTCTCTCCACCTACCAGCCTCCCTGTTACTGAGTCTCTGTCAGTTCACTGTCCTTCTCTCCACCTACCAGCCTCCCTGTTACTGAGTCTCTGTCAGTTCACTGTCCTTCTCTCCACCTACCAGCCTCCCTGTTACTGAGTCTCTGTCAGTTCACTGTCCTTCTCTCCACCTACCAGCCTCCCTGTTACTGAGTCTCTGTCTGTCAGTTCACTGTCCTTCTCTCCACCTACCAGCCTCCCTGTTACTGAGTCTCTGTCTGTCAGTTCACTGTCCTTCTCTCCACCTACCAGCCTCTCTGTTACTGAGTCTCTGTCTGTCAGTTCACTGTCCTCCTCTCCCCCTACCAGCCTCCCTGTTACTGAGTCTCTGTCAGTTCACTGTCCTTCTCCCCCCCTACCAGCCTCCCTGTTACTGAGTCTCTGTCAGTTCACTGTCCTTCTCTCCACCTACCAGCCTCCCTGTTACTGAGTCTCTGTCAGTTCACTGTCCTTCTCTCCACCTACCAGCCTCCCTGTTACTGAGTCTCTGTCAGTTCACTGTCCTTCTCTCCCCCTACCAGCCTCCCTGTTACTGAGTCTCTGTCAGTTCACTGTCCTTCTCTCCACCTACCAGCCTCCCTGTTACTGAGTCTCTGTCTGTCAGTTCACTGTCCTTCTCTCCACCTACCAGCCTCCCTGTTACTGAGTCTCTGTCAGTTCACTGTCCTTCTCTCCACCTACCAGCCTCCCTGTTACTGAGTCTCTGTCAGTTCACTGTCCTTCTCTCCACCTACCAGCCTCCCTGTTACTGAGTCTCTGTCAGTTCACTGTCCTTCTCTCCACCTACCAGCCTCCCTGTTACTGAGTCTCTGTCAGTTCACTGTCCTTCTCTCCACCTACCAGCCTCCCTGTTACTGAGTCTCTGTCTGTCAGTTCACTGTCCTTCTCTCCCTACCAGCCTCCCTGTTAATGAGTCTCTGTCAGTTCACTGTCCTTCTCTCCACCTACCAGCCTCCCTGTTACTGAGTCTCTGTCAGTTCACTGTCCTTCTCTCCACCTACCAGCCTCCCTGTTACTGAGTCTCTGTCAGTTCACTGTCCTTCTCTCCCCTACCAGCCTCCCTGTTACTGAGTCTCTGTCAGTTCACTGTCCTTCTCTCCACCTACCAGCCTCCCTGTTACTGAGTCTCTGTCTGTTCACTGTCCTTCTCTCCCCTACCAGCCTCCTGTTACTGAGTCTCTGTCTGTCAGTTCACTGTCCTTCTCTCCCCTACCAGCCTCCCTGTTACTGAGTCTCTGTCAGTTCACTGTCCTTCTCTCCACCTACCAGCCTCCCTGTTACTGAGTCTCTGTCTGTTCACTGTCCTTCTCTCCACCTACCAGCCTCCCTGTTACTGAGTCTCTGTCAGTTCACTGTCCTTCTCTCCACCTACCAGCCTCCCTGTTACTGAGTCTCTGTCTGTTCACTGTCCTTCTCTCCCCCCTACCAGCATCCCTGTTACTGAGTCTCTGTCAGTTCACTGTCCTTCTCTCCCCCTACCAGCCTCCCTGTTACTGGAGTCTCTGTCAGTTCACTGTCCTTCTCTCCCCTACCAGCCTCCCTGTTACTGAGTCTCTGTCAGTTCACTGTCCTTCTCTCCACCTACCAGCCTCCCTGTTACTGAGTCTCTGTCAGTTCACTGTCCTTCTCTCCACCTACCAGCCTCCCTGTTACTGAGTCTCTGTCAGTTCACTGTCCTTCTCTCCCCCTACCAGCCTCCCTGTTACTGAGTCTCTGTCAGTTCACTGTCCTTCTCTCCACCTACCAGCCTCCCTGTTACTGAGTCTCTGTCAGTTCACTGTCCTTCTCTCCACCTACCAGCCTCCCTGTTACTGAGTCTCTGTCAGTTCACTGTCCTTCTCTTCACCTACCAGCCTCCCTGTTACTGAGTCTCTGTCTGTCAGTTCACTGTCCTTCTCTCCACCTACCAGCCTCTCTGTTACTGAGTCTCTGTCTGTCAGTTCACTGTCCTTCTCTCCCCTACCAGCCTCCCTGTTACTGAGTCTCTGTCAGTTCACTGTCCTTCTCTCCCCCTACCAGCCTCCCTGTTACTGAGTCTCTGTCAGTTCACTGTCCTTCTCTCCACCTACCAGCCTCCCTGTTACTGAGTCTCTGTCAGTTCACTGTCCTTCTCTCCACCTACCAGCCTCCCTGTTACTGAGTCTCTGTCTGTCAGTTCACTGTCCTTCTCTCCACCTACCAGCCTCCCTGTTACTGAGTCTCTGTCAGTTCACTGTCCTTCTCTCCCCCTACCAGCCTCCCTGTTACTGAGTCTCTGTCAGTTCACTGTCCTTCTCTCCCCTACCAGCCTCCCTGTTACTGAGTCTCTGTCAGTTCACTGTCCTTCTCTCCACCTACCAGCCTCCCTGTTACTGAGTCTCTGTCAGTTCACTGTCCTCCTCTCCACCTACCAGCCTCCCTGTTACTGGAGTCTCTGTCAGTTCACTGTCCTTCTCTCCACCTACCAGCCTCCCTGTTACTGAGTCTCTGTCAGTTCACTGTCCTTCTCTCCACCTACCAGCCTCCCTGTTACTGAGTCTCTGTCAGTTCACTGTCCTTCTCTCCACCTACCAGCCTCCTGTTACTGAGTCTCTGTCTGTCAGTTCACTGTCCTTCTCTCCACCTACCAGCCTCCCTGTTACTGAGTCTCTGTCTGTCAGTTCACTGTCCTTCTCTCCCCTACCAGCCTCCCTGTTACTGAGTCTCTGTCAGTTCACTGTCCTTCTCTCCCCCTACCAGCCTCCCTGTTACTGAGTCTCTGTCAGTTCACTGTCCTTCTCTCCACCTACCAGCCTCCCTGTTACTGAGTCTCTGTCAGTTCACTGTCCTTCTCTCCCCCTACCAGCCTCCCTGTTACTGAGTCTCTGTCTGTCAGTTCACTGTCCTTCTCTCCACCTACCAGCCTCCCTGTTACTGAGTCTCTGTCTGTCAGTTCACTGTCCTTCTCTCCACCTACCAGCCTCCCTGTTACTGAGTCTCTGTCAGTTCACTGTCCTTCTCTCCACCTACCAGCCTCCCTGTTACTGAGTCTCTGTCAGTTCACTGTCCTTCTCTCCCCCTACCAGCCTCCCTGTTACTGAGTCTCTGTCAGTTCACTGTCCTTCTCTCCACCTACCA
This sequence comes from Coregonus clupeaformis, assembly GCF_020615455.1. Classification (NCBI taxonomy): domain Eukaryota; kingdom Metazoa; phylum Chordata; class Actinopteri; order Salmoniformes; family Salmonidae; genus Coregonus; species Coregonus clupeaformis. The sequence continues at coordinate 62,067 of NW_025535018.1, forward strand.
GCCTCCCTGTTACTGAGTCTCTGTCAGTTCACTGTCCTTCTCTCCACCTACCAGCCTCCCTGTTACTGAGTCTCTGTCAGTTCACTGTCCTTCTCTCCCACCTACCAGCCTCCCTGTTACTGAGTCCCTGTCAGTTCACTGTCCTTCTCTCCCCTACCAGCCTCCCTGTTACTGAGTCTCTGTCTGTCAGTTCACTGTCCTCCTCTCCCCCTACCAGCCTCCCTGTTACTGAGTCTCTGTCAGTTCACTGTCCTTCTCTCCCCCTACCAGCCTCCCTGTTACTGAGTCTCTGTCAGTTCACTGTCCTTCTCTCCACCTACCAGCCTCCCTGTTACTGAGTCTCTGTCTGTCAGTTCACTGTCCTTCTCTCCACCTACCAGCCTCCCTGTTACTGAGTCTCTGTCTGTCAGTTCACTGTCCTCCTCTCCACCTACCAGCCTCCCTGTTACTGAGTCTCTGTCAGTTCACTGTCCTTCTCTCCACCTACCAGCCTCCTGTTACTGAGTCTCTGTCAGTTCACTGTCCTTCTCTCCACCTACCAGCCTCCCTGTTACTGAGTCTCTGTCAGTTCACTGTCCTTCTCTCCACCTACCAGCCTCCCTGTTACTGAGTCTCTGTCTGTCAGTTCACTGTCCTTCTCTCCACCTACCAGCCTCCCTGTTACTGAGTCTCTGTCAGTTCACTGTCCTTCTCTCCACCTACCAGCCTCCCTGTTACTGAGTCTCTGTCAGTTCACTGTCCTTCTCTCCACCTACCAGCCTCCCTGTTACTGAGTCTCTGTCAGTTCACTGTCCTTCTCTCCACCTACCAGCCTCCCTGTTACTGAGTCTCTGTCAGTTCACTGTCCTTCTCTCCACCTATCAGCCTCCCTGTTACTGAGTCTCTGTCAGTTCACTGTCCTTCTCTCCACCTACCAGCCTCCCTGTTACTGAGTCTCTGTCAGTTCACTGTCCTTCTCTCCCCTACCAGCCTCCCTGTTACTGAGTCTCTGTCAGTTCACTGTCCTCCTCTCCACCTACCAGCCTCCCTGTTACTGAGTCTCTGTCAGTTCACTGTCCTTCTCTCCACCTACCAGCCTCCCTGTTACTGAGTCTCTGTCAGTTCACTGTCCTTCTCTCCACCTACCAGCCTCCCTGTTACTGAGTCTCTGTCTGTCAGTTCACTGTCCTTCTCTCCACCTACCAGCCTCTCTGTTACTGAGTCTCTGTCTGTCAGTTCACTGTCCTCCTCTCCCCCTACCAGCCTCCCTGTTACTGAGTCTCTGTCAGTTCACTGTCCTTCTCTCCCCTACCAGCCTCCCTGTTACTGAGTCTCTGTCAGTTCACTGTCCTTCTCTCCACCTACCAGCCTCCCTGTTACTGAGTCTCTGTCAGTTCACTGTCCTTCTCTCCACCTACCAGCCTCCCTGTTACTGAGTCTCTGTCTGTCAGTTCACTGTCCTTCTCTCCCCCCTACCAGCCTCCCTGTTACTGAGTCTCTGTCAGTTCACTGTCCTTCTCTCCCCCTACCAGCCTCCCTGTTACTGAGTCTCTGTCAGTTCACTGTCCTTCTCTCCACCTACCAGCCTCCCTGTTACTGAGTCTCTGTCAGTTCACTGTCCTTCTCTCCACCTACCAGCCTCCCTGTTACTGAGTCTCTGTCAGTTCACTGTCCTTCTCTCCCCCTACCAGCCTCCCTGTTACTGAGTCTCTGTCAGTTCACTGTCCTTCTCTCCACCTACCAGCCTCCCTGTTACTGAGTCTCTGTCAGTTCACTGTCCTCCTCTCCACCTACCAGCCTCCCTGTTACTGAGTCTCTGTCAGTTCACTGTCCTTCTCTCCACCTACCAGCCTCCCTGTTACTGAGTCTCTGTCAGTTCACTGTCCTTCTCTCCCCCTACCAGCCTCCCTGTTACTGAGTCTCTGTCAGTTCACTGTCCTTCTCTCCACCTACCAGCCTCCCTGTTACTGAGTCTCTGTCAGTTCACTGTCCTTCTCTCCACCTACCAGCCTCCCTGTTACTGAGTCTCTGTCAGTTCACTTGTCCTTCTCTCCACCTACCAGCCTCCCTGTTACTGAGTCTCTGTCTGTCAGTTCACTGTCCTTCTCTCCACCTACCAGCCTCTCTGTTACTGAGTCTCTGTCAGTTCACTGTCCTTCTCTCCCCTACCAGCCTCCCTGTTACTGAGTCTCTGTCAGTTCACTGTCCTTCTCTCCACCTACCAGCCTCCCTGTTACTGAGTCTCTGTCAGTTCACTGTCCTTCTCTCCACCTACCAGCCTCCCTGTTACTGAGTCTCTGTCAGTTCACTGTCCTTCTCTCCCCCTACCAGCCTCCCTGTTACTGAGTCTCTGTCAGTTCACTGTCCTTCTCTCCCCCTACCAGCCTCCCTGTTACTGAGTCTCTGTCTGTCAGTTCACTGTCCTCCTCTCCCCCTACCAGCCTCCCTGTTACTGAGTCTCTGTCAGTTCACTGTCCTTCTCTCCCCCTACCAGCCTCCCTGTTACTGAGTCTCTGTCTGTCAGTTCACTGTCCTTCTCTCCACCTACCAGCCTCCCTGTTACTGAGTCTCTGTCAGTTCACTGTCCTCCTCTCCACCTACCAGCCTCCCTGTTACTGAGTCTCTGTCAGTTCACTGTCCTTCTCTCCACCTACCAGCCTCCCTGTTACTGAGTCTCTGTCAGTTCACTGTCCTTCTCTCCACCTACCAGCCTCCCTGTTACTGAGTCTCTGTCTGTCAGTTCACTGTCCTTCTCTCCACCTACCAGCCTCTCTGTTACTGAGTCTCTGTCTGTCAGTTCACTGTCCTTCTCTCCCCTACCAGCCTCCCTGTTACTGAGTCTCTGTCAGTTTCACTGTCCTTCTCTCCCCCTACCAGCCTCCCTGTTACTGAGTCTCTGTCAGTTCACTGTCCTTCTCTCCACCTACCAGCCTCCCTGTTACTGAGTCTCTGTCAGTTCACTGTCCTTCTCTCCACCTACCAGCCTCCCTGTTACTGAGTCTCTGTCTGTCAGTTCACTGTCCTTCTCCCCCCCTACCAGCCTCCCTGTTACTGAGTCTCTGTCAGTTCACTGTCCTTCTCTCCCCCTACCAGCCTCCCTGTTACTGAGTCTCTGTCAGTTCACTGTCCTTCTCTCCACCTACCAGCCTCCCTGTTACTGAGTCTCTGTCAGTTCACTGTCCTTCTCTCCACCTACCAGCCTCCCTGTTACTGAGTCTCTGTCAGTTCACTGTCCTTCTCTCCCCTACCAGCCTCCCCTGTTACTGAGTCTCTGTCAGTTCACTGTCCTTCTCTCCACCTACCAGCCTCCCTGTTACTGAGTCTGTCTGTCAGTTCACTGTCCTCCTCTCCACCTACCAGCCTCCCTGTTACTGAGTCTCTGTCAGTTCACTGTCCTTCTCTCCACCTACCAGCCTCCCTGTTACTGAGTCTCTGTCAGTTCACTGTCCTTCTCTCCCCTACCAGCCTCCCTGTTACTGAGTCTCTGTCAGTTCACTGTCCTTCTCTCCCCCTACCAGCCTCCCTGTTACTGAGTCTCTGTCAGTTCACTGTCCTTCTCTCCACCTACCAGCCTCCCTGTTACTGAGTCTCTGTCAGTTCACTGTCCTTCTCTCCACCTACCAGCCTCCCTGTTACTGAGTCTCTGTCTGTCAGTTCACTGTCCTTCTCTCCACCTACCAGCCTCTCTGTTACTGAGTCTCTGTCTGTCAGTTCACTGTCCTCCTCTCCCCCTACCAGCCTCCCTGTTACTGAGTCTCTGTCAGTTCACTGTCCTTCTCTCCCCCTACCAGCCTCCCTGTTACTGAGTCTCTGTCTGTCAGTTCACTGTCCTTCTCTCCACCTACCAGCCTCCCTGTTACTGAGTCTCTGTCTGTCAGTTCACTGTCCTCCTCTCCACCTACCAGCCTCCCTGTTACTGAGTCTCTGTCAGTTCACTGTCCTTCTCTCCACCTACCAGCCTCCCTGTTACTGAGTCTCTGTCAGTTCACTGTCCTTCTCTCCACCTACCAGCCTCCCTGTTACTGAGTCTCTGTCAGTTCACTGTCCTTCTCTCCACCTACCAGCCTCCCTGTTACTGAGTCTCTGTCAGTTCACTGTCCTTCTCTTCACCTACCAGCCTCCCTGTTACTGAGTCTCTGTCAGTTCACTGTCCTCCTCTCCACCTACCAGCCTCCCTGTTACTGAGTCTCTGTCAGTTCACTGTCCTTCTCTCCACCTACCAGCCTCCCTGTTACTGAGTCTCTGTCAGTTCACTGTCCTTCTCTCCACCTACCAGCCTCCCTGTTACTGAGTCTCTGTCAGCTCACTGTCCTTCTCTCCACCTACCAGCCTCCCTGTTACTGAGTCTCTGTCAGTTCACTGTCCTTCTCTCCACCTACCAGCCTCCTGTTACTGAGTCTCTGTCAGTTCACTGTCCTTCTCTCCACCTACCAGCCTCCCTGTTACTGAGTCTCTGTCTGTCAGTTCACTGTCCTTCTCTCCACCTACCAGCCTCCCTGTTACTGAGTCTCTGTCTGTCAGTTCACTGTCCTTCTCTCCCCCTACCAGCCTCCCTGTTACTGAGTCTCTGTCAGTTCACTGTCCTTCTCTCCCACCTACCAGCCTCCCCTGTTACTGAGTCTCTGTCAGTTCACTGTCCTTCTCTCCACCTACCAGCCTCCCTGTTACTGAGTCTCTGTCAGTTCACTGTCCTTCTCTCCACCTACCAGCCTCCTGTTACTGAGTCTCTGTCTGTCAGTTCACTGTCCTTCTCTCCCCCTACCAGCCTCCCTGTTACTGAGTCTCTGTCAGTTCACTGTCCTTCTCTCACCCTACCAGCCTCCCTGTTACTGAGTCTCTGTCAGTTCACTGTCCTTCTCTCCACCTACCAGCCTCCCTGTTACTGAGTCTCTGTCAGTTCACTGTCCTTCTCTCCACCTACCAGCCTCCCTGTTACTGAGTCTCTGTCAGTTCACTGTCCTTCTCTCACCCTACCAGCCTCCCTGTTACTGAGTCTCTGTCAGTTCACTGTCCTTCTCTCCACCTACCAGCCTCCCTGTTACTGAGTCTCTGTCAGTTCACTGTCCTTCTCTCCACCTACCAGCCTCCCTGTTACTGAGTCTCTGTCAGTTCACTGTCCTTCTCTCCACCTACCAGCCTCCCTGTTACTGAGTCTCTGTCAGTTCACTGTCCTTCTCTCCCCCTACCAGCCTCCCTGTTACTGAGTCTCTGTCAGTTCACTGTCCTTCTCTCCCCTACCAGCCTCCCTGTTACTGAGTCTCTGTCAGTTCACTGTCCTTCTCTCCACCTACCAGCCTCCCTGTTACTGAGTCTCTGTCAGTTCACTGTCCTTCTCTCCACCTACCAGCCTCCCTGTTACTGAGTCTCTGTCTGTCAGTTCACTGTCCTTCTCTCCACCTACCAGCCTCCCTGTTACTGAGTCTCTGTCTGTCAGTTCACTGTCCTTCTCTCCCCCTACCAGCCTCCCTGTTACTGAGTCTCTGTCAGTTCACTGTCCTTCTCTCCCCCTACCAGCCTCCCTGTTACTGAGTCTCTGTCAGTTCACTGTCCTTCTCTCCACCTACCAGCCTCCCTGTTACTGAGTCTCTGTCAGTTCACTGTCCTTCTCTCCACCTACCAGCCTCCCTGTTACTGAGTCTCTGTCTGTCAGTTCACTGTCCTTCTCTCCACCTACCAGCCTCCCTGTTACTGAGTCTCTGTCAGTTCACTGTCCTTCTCTACCTACCAGCCTCCCTGTTACTGAGTCTCTGTCAGTTCACTGTCCTTCTCTCCACCTACCAGCCTCCCTGTTACTGAGTCTCTGTCAGTTCACTGTCCTTCTCTCCACCTACCAGCCTCCCTGTTACTGAGTCTCTGTCAGTTCACTGTCCTCCTCTCCACCTACCAGCCTCCCTGTTACTGAGTCTCTGTCAGTTCACTGTCCTTCTCTCCACCTACCAGCCTCCCTGTTACTGAGTCTCTGTCGTTCCTGTCCTTCTCTCCCCCTACCAGCCTCCCTGTTACTGAGTCTCTGTCAGTTCACTGTCCTTCTCTCCCCCTACCAGCCTCCCTGTTACTGAGTCTCTGTCGTTCACTGTCCTTCTCTCCACCTACCAGCCTCCCTGTTACTGAGTCTCTGTCAGTTCACTGTCCTTCTCTCCACCTACCAGCCTCCTGTTACTGAGTCTCTGTCTGTCAGTTCACTGTCCTTCTCTCCACCTACCAGCCTCCCTGTTACTGAGTCTCTGTCTGTCAGTTCACTGTCCTTCTCTCCACCTACCAGCCTCCCTGTTACTGAGTCTCTGTCAGTTCACTGTCCTTCTCTCCACCTACAGCCTCCTGTTACTGAGTCTCTGTCAGTTCACTGTCCTTCTCTCCACCTACCAGCCTCCCTGTTACTGAGTCTCTGTCAGTTCACTGTCCTTCTCTCCACCTACCAGCCTCCCTGTTACTGAGTCTCTGTCAGTTCACTGTCCTTCTCTCCACCTACCAGCCTCCCTGTTACTGAGTCTCTGTCAGTTCACTGTCCTTCTCTCCACCCTACCAGCCTCCCTGTTACTGAGTCTCTGTCAGTTCACTGTCCTTCTCTCCACCTACCAGCCTCCCTGTTACTGAGTCTCGTCTGTCAGTTCACTGTCCTTCTCTCCACCTACCAGCCTCCCTGTTACTGAGTCTCTGTCAGTTCACTGTCCTTCTCTCCCCCTACCAGCCTCCCTGTTACTGAGTCTCTGTCAGTTCACTGTCCTTCTCTCCACCTACCAGCCTCCCTGTTACTGAGTCTCTGTCAGTTCACTGTCCTTCTCTCCACCTACCAGCCTCCCTGTTACTGAGTCTCTGTCAGTTCACTGTCCTTCTCCTCCACCTACCAGCCTCCCTGTTACTGAGTCTCTGTCTGTCGTTCACTGTCCTTCTCTCCCCCTACCAGCCTCCCTGTTACTGAGTCTCTGTCAGTTTCACTGTCCTTCTCTCCCCCTACCAGCCTCCCTGTTACTGAGTCTCTGTCAGTTCACTGTCCTTCTCTCCACCTACCAGCCTCCCTGTTACTGAGTCTCTGTCAGTTCACTGTCCTTCTCTCCACCTACCAGCCTCCTGTTACTGAGTCTCTGTCAGTTCACTGTCCTTCTCTCCACCTACCAGCCTCCCTGTTACTGAGTCTCTGTCTCAGTTCACTGTCCTTCTCTCCCCTACCAGCCTCCCTGTTACTGAGTCTCTGTCAGTTCACTGTCCTTCTCTCCCCCTACCAGCCTCCCTGTTACTGAGTCTCTGTCAGTTCACTGTCCTTCTCTCCACCTACCAGCCTCCCCTGTTACTGAGTCTCTGTCAGTTCACTGTCCTTCTCTCCACCTACCAGCCTCCCTGTTACTGAGTCTCTGTCAGTTCACTGTCCTTCTCTCCCCCTACCAGCCTCCCTGTTACTGAGTCTCTGTCAGTTCACTGTCCTTCTCTCCCCTACCAGCCTCCCTGTTACTGAGTCTCTGTCAGTTCACTGTCCTTCTCTCCACCTACCAGCCTCCCTGTTACTGAGTCTCTGTCAGTTCACTGTCCTTCTCTCCACCTACCAGCCTCCCTGTTACTGAGTCTCTGTCAGTTTCACTGTCCTTCTCTCCACCTACCAGCCTCCCTGTTACTGAGTCTGTCTGTCAGTTCACTGTCCTTCTCTCCACCTACCAGCCTCCCTGTTACTGAGTCTCTGTCAGTTCACTGTCCTTCTCTCCACCTACCAGCCTCCCTGTTACTGAGTCTCTGTCAGTTCACTGTCCTTCTCTCCACCTACCAGCCTCCTGTTACTGAGTCTCTGTCAGTTCACTGTCCTTCTCTCCACCTACCAGCCTCCGGTTACTGAGTCTCTGTCAGTTCACTGTCCTTCTCTCCACCTACCAGCCTCCCTGTTACTGAGTCTCTGTCAGTTCACTGTCCTTCTCTCCACCTACCAGCCTCCCTGTTACTGAGTCTCTGTCTGTCAGTTCACTGTCCTTCTCTCCACCTACCAGCCTCCCTGTTACTGAGTCTCTGTCAGTTCACTGTCCTTCTCTCCACCTACCAGCCTCCCTGTTACTGAGTCTCTGTCAGTTCACTGTCCTTCTCTCCACCTACCAGCCTCCCTGTTACTGAGTCTCTGTCAGTTCACTGTCCTTCTCTCCACCTACCAGCCTCCCTGTTACTGAGTCTCTGTCAGTTCACTGTCCTTCTCTCCACCTACCAGCCTCCCTGTTACTGAGTCTGTCTGTCAGTTCACTGTCCTTCTCTCCACCTACCAGCCTCCCTGTTACTGAGTCTCTTCTGTCAGTTCACTGTCCTTCTCTCCACCTACCAGCCTCCCTGTTACTGAGTCTCTGTCAGTTCACTGTCCTTCTCTCCACCTACCAGCCTCCTGTTACTGAGTCTCTGTCAGTTCACTGTCCTTCTCTCCACCTACCAGCCTCCCTGTTACTGGGTCTCTGTCAGTTCACTGTCCTTCTCTCCACCTACCAGCCTCCCTGTTACTGAGTCTCTGTCAGTTCACTGTCCTTCTCTCCACCTACCAGCCTCCCTGTTACTGAGTCTCTGTCAGTTCACTGTCCTTCTCTCCACCTACCAGCCTCCCTGTTACTGAGTCTCTGTCAGTTCACTGTCCTTCTCTCCACCTACCAGCCTCCCTGTTACTGAGTCTCTGTCAGTTCACTGTCCTTCTCTCCACCTACCAGCCTCCCTGTTACTGAGTCTCTGTCAGTTCACTGTCCTTCTCTCCACCTACCAGCCTCCCTGTTACTGAGTTCTCTGTCAGTTCACTGTCCTTCTCTCCACTCTACCAGCCTCCCTGTTACTGAGTCTCTGTCTGTTCACTGTCCTTCTCTCCACCTACCAGCCTCCTGTTACTGAGTCTCTGTCAGTTCACTGTCCTTCTCTCCACCTACCAGCCTCCCTGTTACTGAGTCTCTGTCAGTTCACTGTCCTTCTTCTCCACCTACCAGCCTCCCTGTTACTGGGTCTCTGTCAGTTCCTGTCCTTCTCTCCACCTACCAGCCTCCCTGTTACTGAGTCTCTGTCAGTTCACTGTCCTTCTCTCCACCTACCAGCCTCCCTGTTACTGAGTCTCTGTCAGTTCACTGTCCTTCTCTCCCCCTACCAGCCTCCCTGTTACTGAGTCTCTGTCAGCGTTCACTGTCCTTCTCTCCCCTACCAGCCTCCCTGTTACTGAGTCTCTGTCAGTTCACTGTCCTTCTCTCCACCTACCAGCCTCCCTGTTACTGAGTCTCTGTCTGTCAGTTCACTGTCCTTCTCTCCACCTACCAGCCTCCTGTTACTGAGTCTCTGTCTGTCAGTTCACTGTCCTTCTCTCCACCTACCAGCCTCCCTGTTACTGAGTCTCTGTCAGTTCACTGTCCTTCTCTCCACCTACCAGCCTCCCTGTTACTGAGTCTCTGTCTGTCAGTTCACTGTCCTTCTCTCCACCTACCAGCCTCCCTGTTACTGAGTCTCTGTCTGTCAGTTCACTGTCCTTCTCTCCACCTACCAGCCTCCCTGTTACTGAGTCTCTGTCAGTTCACTGTCCTCCTCTCCACCTACCAGCCTCCCTGTTACTGAGTCTCTGTCAGTTCACTGTCCTTCTCTCCACCTACCAGCCTCCCTGTTACTGAGTCTCTGTCAGTTCACTGTCCTTCTCTCCACCTACCAGCCTCCCTGTTACTGAGTCTCTGTCAGTTCACTGTCCTTCTCTCCACCTACCAGCCTCCCTGTTACTGAGTCTCTGTCAGTTCACTGTCCTTCTCTCCACCTACCAGCCTCCCTGTTACTGAGTCTCTGTCTGTAGTCACTGTCCTTCTCTCCACCTACCAGCCTCCCTGTTACTGAGTCTCTGTCAGTTCACTGTCCTTCTCTCCACCTACCAGCCTCCCTGTTACTGAGTCTCTGTCAGTTCACTGTCCTTCTCTCCACCTACCAGCCTCCCTGTTACTGAGTCTCTGTCTGTCTACTGTCCTTCTCTCCACCTACCAGGCCTCCCTGTTACTGAGTCTCTGTCAGTTCACTGTCCTTCTCTCCACCTACCAGCCTCCTGTTACTGAGTCTCTGTCAGTTCACTGTCCTTCTCTCCACCTACCAGCCTCCCTGTTACTGAGTCTCTGTCAGTTCACTGTCCTCCTCTCCACCTGCCAGCCTCCCTGTTACTGAGTCTCTTCTGTCAGTTCACTGTCCTTCTCTCCACCTACCAGCCTCCTGTTACTGAGTCTCTGTCTGTCAGTTCACTGTCCTTCTCTCCACCTACCAGCCTCCCTGTTACTGAGTCTCTGTCAGTTCACTGTCCTTCTCTCCACCTACCAGCCTCCTGTTACTGAGTCTCTGTCAGTTCACTGTCCTTCTCTCCACCTACCAGCCTCCCTGTTACTGAGTCTCTGTCAGTTCACTGTCCTTCTCTCCACCTACCAGCCTCCTGTTTGAGTCTCTGTGTTCTCCACTAATTGTACTGGTCAGTTCACTGTCCTTCTCTCCACCTACCAGCCTCCCTGTTACTGAGTCTCTGTCAGTTCACTGTCCTTCTCTCCACCTACCAGCCTCCCTGTTACTGAGTCTCTGTCTGTCAGTTCACTGTCCTTCTCTCCACCTACCAGCCTCCCTGTTACTGAGTCTCTGTCAGTTCACTGTCCTTCTCTCCACCTACCAGCCTCCTGTTACTGAGTCTCTGTCAGTTCACTGTCCTTCTCTCCACCTACCAGCCTCCCTGTTACTGAGTCTCTGTCAGTTCACTGTCCTTCTCTCCACCTACCAGCCTCCCTGTTACTGAGTCTCTGTCAGTTCACTGTCCTTCTCTCCACCTACCAGCCTCCCTGTTACTGAGTCTCTGTCAGTTCACTGTCCTTCTCTCCACCTACCAGCCTCCTGTTACTGAGTCTCTGTCTGTCAGTTCACTGTCCTTCTCTCCACCTACCAGCCTCCCTGTTACTGAGTCTCTGTCAGTTCACTGTCCTTCTCTCCACCTACCAGCCTCCCTGTTACTGAGTCTCTGTCAGTTCACTGTCCTTCTCTCCACCTACCAGCCTCCCTGTTACTGAGTCTCTGGTCAGTTCACTGTCCTTCTCTCCCCCTACCAGCCTCCTGTTACTGAGTCTCTGTCAGTTCACTGTCCTTCTCTCCACCTACCAGCCTCCCTGTTACTGAGTCTCTGTCCGTTCACTGTCCTTCTCTCCACCTACCAGCCTCCCTGTTACTGAGTCTCTGTCAGTTCACTGTCCTCCTCTCCACCTACCAGCCTCCCTGTTACTGAGTCTCTGTCAGTTACTGTCCTTCTCTCCACCTACCAGCCTCCCTGTTACTGAGTCTCTGTCAGTTCCTGTCCTCTCTCTCCACCTACCAGCCTCCCTGTTACTGAGTCTCTGCCAGTTACTTTTTGTCCTTCTCTCCACCTACCAGCCTCCCTGTTACTGAGTCTCTGTCAGTTCACTGTCCTTCTCTCCACCTACCAGCCTCCCTGTTACTGAGTCTCTGTCAGTTCACTGTCCTTCTCTCCACCTACCAGCCTCCTGTTACTGAGTCTCTGTCAGTTCACTGTCCTTCTCTCCCCTACCAGCCTCCCTGTTACTGAGTCTCTGTCGTTCACTGTCCTCTCTAAGCCTGTTGTACCTGTTACTGAGTCTCTGTATGTTACTGTCCTTCTCTCCACCTACCAGCCTCCCTGTTACAGGTCTCTGTCAGTTCACTGTCCTTCTCTCCCACCTACCAGCCTCCCTGTTACTGAGTCTCTGTCTGTTCGTTCCTTCCTCTCCACCTACCAGCCTCCCTGTTACTGAGTCTCTGTCAGTTCACTGTCCTTCTCTCCCCTACCAGCCTCCCTGTTACTGAGTCTCTGTCAGTTCCTGTCCTTCTCTCCACCTACCAGCCTCCCTGTTACTGAGTCTCTGTCAGTTCACTGTCCTTCTCCACCTACCCAGCCTCCCTGTGTTACTGAGTTCTGGCTGTCCGTTCACTGTCCTTCTCTCCCCCTACCAGCCTCCCTGTTACTGAGTCTCTGTCTTGTTCACTGTCCTTCTCTCCCTACCGTCCTCCCTGTTACTGAGTCTCTGTCGTTCCTGTCTTCTCTCCACCTACCAGCCTCCTGTTACTGAGTCTCTGTCGTTCACTGTCCTCTCCCCTAGCCAGCCTCCCTGTTACTGAGTCTCTGTCTGTCAGTTCACTGTCCTTCTCTCCACCTACCAGCCTCCCTGTTACTGAGTCTCTGTCGTTCACTGTCCTTCTCTCCACTGCCAGCCTCCCTGTTAGAGTCTCTGTCAGTTCACTGTCCTTCTCTCCACCTAGCCAGTCTCACTGCTCTTCCATAACTCCCTGTTACTGAGTCTCTGTCAGTTCACTGTCCTTCTCTCCACCTACCAGCCTCCCTGTTACTGAGTCTCTGTCAGTATTCACTGTCCTTCTCTCCACCTACCAGCCCCCTGTTACTGAGTCTCTGTCAGTTCACTGTCCTTCTCTCCACCTACCAGCCTCCTGTTACTGAGTCTCTGTCGTTCACTGTCCTTCTCTCCACCTACCAGCCTCCCTGTTACTGAGTCTCTGTCAGTTCACTGTCCTTCTCTCCACCTACCAGCCTCCCTGTTACTGAGTCTCTGTCAGTTCACTGTCCTTCTCTCCACCTACCAGCCTCCTGTTACTGAGTCTCTGTCAGTTCACTGTCCTTCTCTCCACCTACCAGCCTCCCTGTTACTGAGTCTCTGTCAGTTCACTGTCCTTCTCTCCACCTACCAGCCTCCCTGTTACTGAGTCTCTGTCAGTTCACTGTCCTTCTCTCCACCTACCAGCCTCCTGTTACTGAGTCTCTGTTCAGTTCACTGTCCCTTCTCTCCACCTACCAGCCTCCCTGTTACTGAGTCTCTGTCTGTCAGTTCACTGTCCTTCTCTCCACCTACCAGCCTCCCTGTTACTGAGTCTCTGTCAGTTCACTGTCCTTCTCTCCCCCTACCAGCCTCCCTGTTACTGAGTCTCTGTCAGTTCACTGTCCTTCTCTCCACCTACCAGCCTCCCTGTTACTGAGTCTCTGTCGTTTCACTGTCCTTCTCTCCACCTACCAGCCTCCTGTTACTGAGTCTCTGTCTGTCAGTTCACTGTCCTTCTCTCCACCTACCAGCCTCCCTGTTACTGAGTCTCTGTCAGTTTCACTGTCCTTCTCTCCACCTACCAGCCTCCCTGTTACTGGTCTGTCAGTTCTGTCCTTCTCTCCACCTACCAGCCTCCCTGTTACTGAGTCTCTGTCGTTCACTGTCCCTTCTCTCCACCTACCAGCCTCCCTGTTACTGAGTCTCTGTCAGTTCACTGTCCTTCTCTCCACCTACCAGCCTCCCTGTTACTGAGTCTCTGTCAGTTCACTGTCCTTCTCTCCACCTACCAGCCTCCTGTTGCTGAGTCTCTGTCAGTTCCTGTCCTTCTCTCCACCTACCAGCCTCCCTGTTACTGAGTCTCTGTCAGTTCACTGTCCTTCTCTCCACCTACCAGCCTCCTGTTACTGAGTCTCTGTCAGTTCACTGTCCTTCTCTCCACCTACCAGCCTTATGAGTCATCTGTTTCTACCAGCCTCCCTGTTACTGAGTCTCTGTCAGTTCACTGTCCTTCTCTCCCACCTACCAGCCTCCCTGTTGCACTGAGTCTCTGTCAGTTCACTGTCCTTCTCTCCACCTACCAGCCTCCTGTTACTGAGTCTCTGTCAGTTCACTGTCCTTCTCTCCACCCTACCAGCCTCCCTGTTACTGAGTCTCTGTCAGTTTCACTGTCCTTCTCTCCACCTACCAGCCTCCCTGTTACTGAGTCTCTGTCAGTTCACTGTCCTTCTCTCCACCTACCAGCCTCCCTGTTACTGAGTCTCTGTCTTGTTCACTGTCCTTCTCTCCACCTACCAGCCTCCTGTTACTGAGTCTCTGTCAGTTCACTGTCCTTCTCTCCCCCTACCAGCCTCCCTGTTACTGAGTCTCTGTCAGTTCACTGTCCTTCTCTCCACCTACCAGCCTCCTGTTACTGAGTCTCTGTCTGTCAGTTCACTGTCCTTCTCTCCACCTACCAGCCTCCCTGTTACTGAGTCTCTGTCAGTTCCTGTCCTTCTCTCCACCTACCAGCCTCCCTGTTACTGAGTCTCTGTCTGTTTCACTGTCCTTCTCTTCCACCTACCAGCCTCCTGTTACTGAGTCTCTGTCAGTTCACTGTCCTTCTCTCCACCTACCAGCCTCCCTGTTACTGAGTCCTTCTGTCAGTTCACTGTCCTTCTCTCCACCTACCAGCCTCCCTGTTACTGAGTCTCTGTCAGTTCACTGTCCTTCTCTCCACCTACCAGCCTCCCTGTTACTGAGTCTCTGTCTGTCAGTTCACTGTCCTTCTCTCCACCCTACCAGCCTCCCTGTTACTGAGTCTCTGTCAGTTCCTGTCCTTCTCTCCACCTACCAGCCTCCCTGTTACTGAGTCTCTGTCAGTTCACTGTCCTTCTCTCCACCTACCAGCCTCCCTGTTACTGAGTCTCTGTCTGTCAGTCACTGTCCTTCTCTCCACCTACCAGCCTCCCTGTTACTGAGTCTCTGTCTGTCAGTTCACTGTCCTTCTCTCCACCTACCAGCCTCCCTGTTACTGAGTCTCTGTCAGTTCACTGTCCTCCTCTCCACCCTACCAGCCTCCCTGTTACTGAGTCTCTGTCAGTTCACTGTCCTTCTCTCCCCTACCAGCCTCCCTGTTACTGAGTCTTTCTGTCGGTTCACTGTCCTTCTCTCCACCTACCAGCCTCCCTGTTACTGAGTCTCTGTCAGTTCACTGTCCTCCTCTCCACCTACCAGCCTCCCTGTACTGAGTCTCTGTCATCGTTCACTGTCCTTCTCTCCACCCTACCAGCCTCCCTGTTACTGAGTCTCTGTCAGTTCACTGTCCTTCTCTCCACCTACCAGCCTCCCTGTTACTGAGTCTCTGTCAGTTCACTGTCCTTCTCTCCACCTACCAGCCTCCTGTTACTTGAGTCTCTGTCAGTTCACTGTCCTCCTCTCCCACCTACCAGCCTCCCTGTTACTGAGTCTCTTCTGTCAGTTCACTGTCCTTCTCTCCCCTACCAGCCTCCTGTTACTGAGTCTCTGTCTGTCAGTTCACTGTCCTTCTCTCCACCTACCAGCCTCCCTGTTACTGAGTCTCTGTCTGTCGTTCACTGTCCTCCTCTCCACCTACCAGCCTCCTGTTACTGAGTCTCTGTCAGTTCACTGTCCTCCTCTCCACCTACCAGCCTCCCTGTTACTGAGTCTCTGTCAGTTCACTGTCCTTCTCTCCACCTACCAGCCTCCCTGTTACTGAGTCTCTGTCCGTTCACTGTCCTTCTCTCCACCTACCAGCCTCCCTGTTACTGAGTCCTGTCTGTCATGTTCACTGTCCTTCTCTCCACCTACCAGCCTCCCTGTTACTGAGTCTCTGTCAGTTCACTGTCCTTCTCTCCACCTACCAGCCTCCCTGTTACTGAGTCTCTGTCAGTTCACTGTCCTTCTCTCCACCTACCAGCCTCCCTGTTACTGAGTCTCTGTCAGTTCACTGTCCTCCTCTCCACCCTACCAGCCTCCCTGTTACTGAGTCTCTGTCAGTTCACTGTCCTTCTCTCCACCTACCAGCCTCCCTGTTACTGAGTCTCTGTCAGTTCACTGTCCTTCTCTCCACCTACCAGCCTCCCTGTTACTGAGTCTCTGTCAGTTCACTGTCCTCCTCTCCACCCTACCAGCCTCCCTGTTACTGAGTCTCTGTCAGTTCACTGTCCTTCTCTCCACCTACCAGCCTCCTGTTACTGAGTCTCTGTCAGTTCACTGTCCTTCTCTCCACCTACCAGCCTCACTGTTACTGAGTCTCTGTCAGTTCACTGTCCTTCTCTCCACCTACCAGCCTCCCTGTTACTGATTCTCTGTCTGTCCTTCACTGTCCTTCTCTCCCACCTACCAGCCTCCCTGTTACTGAGTCTCTGTCAGTTCACTGTCCTTCTCTCCACCTACCAGCCTCCCTGTTACTGAGTCTCTGTCAGTTCACTGTCCTTCTCTCCACCTACCAGCCTCCCTGTTACTGAGTCTCTGTCAGTTCACTGTCCTTCTCTCCACCTACCAGCCTCCCTGTTACTGAGTCTCTGTCAGTTCACTGTCCTTCTCTCCACCTACCAGCCTCCTGTTACTGAGTCTCTGTCAGTTCACTGTCCTTCTCTCCACCTACCAGCCTCCCTGTTACTGAGTCTCTGTCAGTTCACTGTCCTTCTCTCCACCTACCAGCCTCCCTGTTACTGAGTCTCTGTCTGTTTCCTGTCCTTCTCTCCACCTACCAGCCTCCCTGTTACTGAGTCTCTGTCAGTTCACTGTCCTTCTCTCCACCTACCAGTCCTCCTGTTACTGAGTCTCTGTCAGTTCACTGTCCTTCTCTCCACCTACCAGCCTCCCTGTTACTGAGTCTCTGTCAGTTCCCTGTCCTTCTCTCCACCTACCAGCCTCCTGTTACTGAGTCTCCTGTGCCGTTCTGTCCTTCTCTCCCCTACCAGCCTCCCTGTTACTGAGTCTCTGTCAGTTCACTGTCCTTCTCTCCACCTACCAGCCTCCCTGTTACTGAGTCTCTGTCAGTTCACTGTCCTTCTCTCCACCTACCAGCCTCCCTGTTACTGAGTCTCTGTCAGTTCACTGTCCTTCTCTCCACCTACCAGCCTCCCTGTTACTGAGTCTCTGTCAGTTCACTGTCCTTCTCTCCACCTACCAGCCTCCTGTTACTGAGTCTCTGTCAGTTCACTGTCCTTCTCTCCACCTACCAGCCTCCTGTTACTGAGTCTCTGTCAGTTCACTGTCCTTCTCTCCCCCTACCAGCCTCCCTGTTACTGAGTCTCTGTCAGTTCACTGTCCTTCTCTCCACCTACCAGCCTCCCTGTTACTGAGTCTCTGTCAGTTCACTGTCCTTCTCTCCACCTACCAGCCTCCTGTTACTGAGTCTCTGTCAGTTCACTGTCCTTCTCTCCACCTACCAGCCTCCCTGTTACTGAGTCTCTGTCAGTTCACTGTCCTTCTCTCCACCTACCAGCCTCCCTGTTACTGAGTCTCTGTCAGTTCACTGTCCTTCTCTCCACCTACCAGCCTCCCTGTTGCTGAGTCTCTGTCAGTTCACTGTCCTTCTCTCCACCTACCAGCCTCCCTGTTACTGAGTCTCTGTCAGGTTCACTGTCCTTCTCTCCACCTACCAGCCTCCCTGTTACTGGAGTCTCTGTCAGTTCACTGTCCTTCTCTCCACCTACCAGCCTCCCTGTTACTGAGTCTCTGTGTCAGTTCACTGTCCTTCTCTCCACCTACCAGCCTCCCTGTTACTGAGTCTCTGCCGTTCACTGTCCTTCTCTCCCACCTACCAGCCTCCCTGTTGCTGAGTCTCGTCTGTCAGTTCACTGTCCTTCTCTCCACCTACCAGCCTCCCTGTTACTGAGTCTCTGTCAGTTCACTGTCCTTCTCTCCACCTACCAGCCTCCCTGTTACTGAGTCTCTGTCAGTTCACTGTCCTTCTCTCCACCTACCAGCCTCCCTGTTACTGAGTCTCTGTCAGTTCACTGTCCTTCTCTCCACCTACCAGCCTCCCTGTTACTGAGTCTTCTGTCAGTTCACTGTCCTTCTCTCCACCTACCAGCCTCCTGTTACTGAGTCTTCTGTCAGTTCCTGTCCTTCTCTCCACCTACCAGCCTCCCTGTTACTGAGTCTCTGTCAGTTCACTGTCCTTCTCTCCACCTACCAGCCTCCTGTTACTGAGTCTCTGTCAGTTCACTGTCCTTCTCTCCACCTACCAGCCTCCCTGTTACTGAGTCTCTGTCAGTTCACTGTCCTTCTCTCCACCTACCAGCCTCCCTGTTACTGAGTCTTCTGTCAGTTTCACTGTCCTTCTCTCCACCTACCAGCCTCCTGTTACTGAGCTCTGTCAGTTCACTGTCCTTCTCTCCACCTACCAGCCTCCCTGTTACTGAGTCTCTGTCAGTTCACTGTCCTTCTCTCCACCTACCAGCCTCCCTGTTACTGAGTCTCTGTCTGTGTTCACTGTCCTTCTCTCCACCTACCAGCCTCCCTGTTACTGAGTTCTGTCAGTTCACTGTCCTTCTCTCCACCTACCAGCCTCCCTGTTACTGAGTCTCTGTCAGTTCACTGTCCTTCTCTCCACTCTACCAGCCTCCCTGTTACTGAGTCTCTGTCAGTTCACTGTCCTTCTCTCCCACCTACCAACCCCTCCCTGTTACTGAGTCTCTGTCTGTCAGTTCACTGTCCTTCTCTCCACCTACCAGCCTCCCTGTTACTGAGTCTCTGTCGTTCACTGTCCTTCTCTCCACCTACCAGCTCCTGTTACTGAGTCTCTGTCGTTCACTGTCCTTCTCTCCACCTACCAGCCTCCCTGTTACTGAGTCTCTGTCTGTTCACTGTCCTTCTCTCCACCTACCAGCCTCCCTTACTGAGTCTCTGTCAGTTCACTGTCCTTCTCTCCACCTACCAGCCTCCTGTTACTGAGTCTCTGTCAGTTCACTGTCCTTCTCTCCACCTACCAGCCTCCCCGTTACTGAGTCTCTGTCAGTTCACTGTCCTTCTCTCCACCTACCAGCCTCCCTGTTACTGAGTCTGTCTGTCAGTTCACTGTCCTTCTCTCCACCTACCAGCCTCCCTGTTACTGAGTCCGTCTGTCAGTTCACTGTCCTTCTCTCCACCCTACCAGCCTCCTGTTACTGAGTCTCTGTCAGTTCACTGTCCTTCTCTCCACCTACCAGCCTCCCTGTTACTGAAGTCTCTGTCAGTTCACTGTCCTTCTCTCCACCCTACCAGCCTTGACTGCTGTTACTAGTCTCTGTCAGTTCCTGTCCTTCTCTCCACCTACCAGCCTCCTGTTGCTGAGTCTCTGTCAGTTCACTGTCCTTCTCTCCACCTACCTGCCTCCTGTTACTGAGTTTGTCTGTCAGTTCACTGTCCTTCTCTCCACCTACCAGCCTCCCTGTTACTGAGTCTCTGTCAGTTCACTGTCCTTCTCTCCACCTACCAGCCTCCTGTTACTGAGTCTCTGTCAGTTCACTGTCCTTCTCTCCACCTACCAGCCTCCCTTACTGAGTCTCTGTCAGTTCACTGTCCTTCTCTCCACCTACCAGCCTCCCTGTTACTGAGTCTCTGTCAGTTCACTGTCCTTCTCTCCAACCTACCAGCCTCCTGTTACTGAGTCTCTGTCAGTTCACTGTCCTTCTCTCCACCTGCCAGCCTTCCTGTTACTGAGTCTCTGTCAGTTCACTGTCCTTCTCTCCACCTACTCAGCCTCCCTGTTACTGAGTCTCTGTCAGTTCACTGTCCTTCTCTCCACCTACCAGCCTCCTGTTACTGAGTCTCTGTCAGTTCACTGTCCTTCTCTCCACCTACCAGCCTCCCTGTTACTGAGTCTCTGTCTGTCAGTTCACTGTCCTTCTCTCCACCTACCAGCCTCCTGTTACTGAGTCTCTGTCAGTTCACTGTCCTTCTCTCCACCTACCAGCCTCCCTGTTACTGAGTCTCTGTCGTTCACTGTCCTTCTCTCCACCTACCAGCCTCCCTGTTACTGAGTCTCTGTCCGTTCACTGTCCTTCTCTCACCTACCAGCCTCCCTGTTACTGAGTTCTTGTTTCTAACACTCCAGCAGTCTGTCAGTTCACTGTCCTTCTCTCCACCTACCAGCCTCCTACTGAGTCTCTGTCAGTTACTGTCCTTCTCTCCTACCAGCTTCCTCCTGTTACTGAGTCTCTGTCTGCGTTCACTGTCCTTCTCTCCACCTACCAGCCTCCCTGTTACTGAGTCTCTGTCGTTCACTGTCCTTCTCTCCACCTACCAGCCTCCTGTTACTGAGTCTCTGTCAGTTCTACTGTCCTTCTCTCTACCAGGCTCCTGTTACTGAGTCTCTGTCAGTTCACTGTCCTTCTCTCCCCTACCAGCCTCCCTGTTACTAGTCTCTGTCAGTTCACTGTCCTTCTCTCCACCTACCAGCCTCCCTGTTACTTTGAGTCTCTGTCAGTTCACTGTCCTTCTCTCCCCTACCAGCCTCCCTGTTACTGAGTCTCTGTCAGTTCACTTGTCCTTCTCTCCACCTACCAGCCTCCTGTTACTGTCTCTTGTCGTTCTGTCCTTCTCTCCACCTACTAGCCTCCTGTTACTGAGTCTCTGTCGTTCACTGTCCCTTCTCTCCACCTACCAGCCTCCCTGTTACTGAGTCTCTGTCAGTTTACTGTCCTTCTCCTCCACCTACCAGCCTCCTGTTACTGAGTCTCTGTCAGTTCACTGTCCTTCTCTCCACCTACCAGCCTCCTGTTACTGAGTCTCTGTCAGTTCACTGTCCTTCTCTCCACCTACCAGCCTCCCTGTTACTGAGTCTCTGTTCTGTCAGTTCAGTGTCCTTCTCTCCACCTACAGCCTCCCTGTTACTGAGTCTCTGTCTGTCAGTTCACTGTCCTTCTCTCCACCTACCAGCCTCCTGTTACTGAGTCGTCTGTCAGTTCTACTGTCCTTCTCTCCACCTACCAGCCTCCCTGTTACTGGGAGTCTCTGTCTGTCAGTTCACTGTCCTTCTCTCCACCTACCAGCCTCCCTGTTACTGAGTCTCTGTCGTTTCTGTCCTTCTCTCCACCTACCAGCCTCCCTGTTACTGAGTCTCTGTCCGTTCACTGTCCTTCTCTCCACCTACCAGCCTCCCTGTTACTTGAGTTCTCTGTGTCAGTTCACTGTCCTTCTCTTCACCTACAGCCTCCTGTTACTGAGTCTCTGTCGAGTTCACTGTCCTTCTCTCCCCCTACCAGCCTCCTGTTACTGAGTCTCTGTCACAGTTCACTGTCCCTTCTCTCCACCTACCAGCCTCCCCTGTTACTGAGTCTCTGTCGTTCACTGTGTTTCTCTCCCTACCAGCCCTCCCTGTTACTGAGTCTCTGTCTGTCGTTCCACTGTCCTTCTCTCCACCTACCAGCCTCCCTGTTACTGAGTCTCTGTCAGTTCACTGTCCTTCTCTCCACCTACCAGCCTCCCTGTTACTGAGTCTCTGTCTGTTCACTGTCCTCCTCTCCACCTACCAGCCTCCCTGTTACTGAGTCTCTGTGTGTCAGTTCACTGTCCTTCTTCCACCCACCAGCCTCCCTGTTACTGAGTCTCTGTCAGTTCACTGTCCTTCTCTCCACCTTACCAGCCTCCTGTTACTGAGTCTCTGTCAGTTCCTGTCCTTCTCTCCACCTACCAGCCTCCCTGTTACTGAGTCTCTGTCAGTTCACTGTCCTTCTCTCCTACCTACCAGCCTCCCTGTTACTGAGTCCCTGTCAGTTCACTGTCCTTCTCTCCCCTACCAGCCTCCCTGTTACTGAGTCTCTGTCAGTTTCACTGTCCTTCTCTCCACCTACCAGCCTCCCTGTTACTGAGTCTCGTGTCGTTCACTGTCCCTTCTCTCTCACCTACCAGCCTCCCTGTTACTGAGTCCTGTCTGTCAGTTCACTGTCCTCCTCTCCACCTACCAGCCTCCTGTTACTGAGTCCTGTCTGTCAGTTCACTGTCCTTCTCTCCACCTACCAGCCTCCCTGTTACTGAGTCTCTGTCAGTTCACTTGTCCTTCTCTCCACCTACCAGCCTCCCCTGTTACTGAGTCTCTGTCTAGTTCACTGTCTCCTTCTCTCCACCTACCAGCCTCCCTGTTAGCACAGTCCTGTCTGTCAGTTCACTGTCCTTCTCTCCACCTACCAGCCTCCCCTGTTACTGAGTCTCTGTCAGTTCACTTCTCTGTCCTCCTCCACCCTACCAGCCTCCCCCTGTTACTGAGTCTCTGTCTGTCAGTTCACTGTCCTTCTCTCCACCTACCAGCCTCCCTGTTACTGAGTCTGTCAGTTCACTGTCCTTTCTCCACCTACCAGCCTCCTGTTACTGAGTCTCTGTCAGTTTACTGTCCTTCTCTCCACCTACCAGCCTCCCCCTGTTACTGAGTCCTGTCTGTCAGTTCACTGTCCTTCTCTCCACCTACCAACCTCCTGTTACTGAGTCTCTGTCAGTTCACTGTCCTTCTCTCCACCTACCAGCCTCCCTGTTACTGAGTCTTGTCTGTCAGTTCCTGTCCTCTCTCTCCACCTGCCAGCCTCCCTGTTACTGGGTCTCTGTCTGTCAGTTCACTTCGTCCTTCTCTCCACCTACCAGCCTCCTGTTACGGAGTCTCTGTTCGTTCACTGTCCTTCTCTCCACCCTACCAGCCTCCCTGTTACTGAGTCTCTGTCAGTTCCTGTCTTCTTCTACTCCACCTACCAGCCTCCTGTTGAGTCTCCGTGTCGTTCACTGTCCTTCTCTCCACCTACCAGCCTCCCTGTTCACTGAGTCTCTGTCAGTTCACTGTCCTTCTCTCCCCTACCAGCCTCCCTGTTACTGAGTCTCTGTCAGTTCACTGTCCTTCTCTCCACCTAACCAGCCTCCTGTTACTGAGTCTCTGTCTGTCAGTTCACTGTCTCCTTCTCTCCACCTACCAGCCTCCCTTGTTACTGAGTCTGTCTGTCAGTTCACTTGTCCCCTCCTCTCCACTTCCTACCAGCCTCCCTGTTACTGAGTCTCTCTGTCGTTCACACTGTCTCTCTCTCCACCTACCAGCCTCCCTGTTACTGAGTCTCGTGTCGGTTCCTCTGTCCTTCTCTCCACCTACCAGCCTCCCTGTTACTGAGTCTCTGTCAGTTCACTGTCCTTCTCTCCACCTACCAGCCTCCCCTGTTACTGAGTCTCTGTCAGTTCACTGTCCTTCTCTCCACCTACCAGCCTCCCTGGTACTGAGTCTCTGTCAGTTCACTGTCCTTCTCTCCACCTACCAGCCTCCCTGTTACTGAGTCTCTGTCAGTTCAAACTCCTCCATCCTTCTCTCCACCTACCAGCCTCCCTGTTACTGAGTCTCATGTCCGTGTACTGTCCTTCTCTCCACTTCCACTAGCCTCCCTCTACATTGAGTCTCTGTCAGTTCACTGTCCTCCTCTCCACCTACCAGCCTCCCTGTTACTGAGTCTCTGTCAGTTCACTGTCCTTCTCTCCCCCTACCAGCCTCCCTGTTACTGAGTCCTGTCTGTCGTTCACTGTCCTTCTCTCCACCTACCAGCCTCCCTGTTACTGAGTCTCTGTCCGTTCCACTGTCCTTCTCTCCACCTACCAGCCTCCCTGTTACTGAGTCTCTGTCTGTCAGTTACTGTCCTTCTCTCCACCTACCAGCTCCCTGTTACTGAGTCTCTGTCAGTTCACTGTCCTTCTCTCCACCTACCAGCCTCCCTGTTACTGAGTCTCTGTCAGTTCCTGTCCTTCTCTCCCTACCAGCCTCCTGTTACTGAGTCTCTCTGTCAGTTCACTGTCTTCTCTCCACCTACCAGCCTCCCTGTGAGCATTGAGTCCAGTTCACTTTGTCACTTCTCTCCACTCTACAGCCTCCCACTTTGTTACTGAGTCTCTGTCGTTCACTGATCTTCTCTCCACCCTACCAGCCTCCCTGTTGCACTAGTCTCTGTCTTCCACGGTCCTCTCTCCACCTACCAGCCTCTCCCTTGGAGCTGAGTCTCTGTCGTCCACTATCCCCTTCCCTCTCCACCTACCAGCCTCCTGTTACTGAGTCTCTGTCTGTCAGTTCACTGTCCTTCTCTCCACCTTACCAGCCTCCACATTTACTGAGTCTCTGTCGTTTACTGTCCTCCCTCTCCCCTACCAGCCTCCCTTTGTTACTTGAGTCTCTGTCGGGGTTCACTGTCCTTCTCTCCACACTAGCCTCCCGAAGAGTTGCTGAAGTCTCTGTCAAGAGTTGTCACGGTTTTCCCTACTAGCCTCTCTGCTTGTTATGAGTCCCGCAATTTTAGTTCTTTCTCTCGCCAGCTCTCTTGTTACTTGAGTCTGGCTTCCATGTCTACTGCCCCCTTCTCTCTACTTCTAGTTCTGTTATTGAGTTTGGCCGTTCACTGTCCTTCTCTCCCCTACCAGCCTCCCTGTTACTGAGTCTCTGCCTCTGTCCAGTTCACTGTCCTTCTTCTCCACCTACCAGCCTCCCTGTTACTGAGTTCGTCTGTCAGTTTCACTGTCCTCCCTCTCCACCTACCAGCCTCCCTGTTACTGAGTCTCTGTCAGTTCACTGTCCTTCTCTCCACCTACCAGCCTCCCTGTTCTGAGTCTCTGTCATTGTTCCACTGTCCCTTCTCTCCACTCTAGTCTCCCCTTTGTTACTGAGTCTCTGTTCAGTTGCCCACTGTCCTTCTCTCCACCCCCCCTCTACTTCAGCCTCCACATCTGAGTCTCTGTCGGTTACTTGTCCTCCCTCTTCCGCCTCTCCAGCCTCCCCCTTGTTACCGAGTCTCCGTCTGTCGTCACTGTCCTCCTCTCCACCTACCAGCCTCCCTGTGCTACTGGAGTCTCTGTCTGTCGGTTACTGTCCTTCTCTCAACCTAACAGCCCATCCCTTTGACTGAGTCTGCTCCAAGTCAGTTCTGTCCTTTCTCTCAATTCGCATTCCAGCCTCCCTGTTACTGAGTCTCTGTCGGTTCACTGTCCTTCTCTCGACCTACTTCAGCCTCCCTGTTACTTTCAGTCTCTGTCAGTTCCACTGTCCTTCTCTCCACCTACCAGCCTCCCCCTGTTACTGAGTCTGCTGTCTAATTATATCCCTTTCTCTCACCTACTGTGCTCCCTGTTACTGAGTCTGTCTGTCAGTTCACTGTCCTTCTCTCCCACCCATACCAGCCTCGGAACGTTAGAGTCTCTGTCAGTTGTACTGTCCTTTCTTCTCCACCTGTTCAGCCTCCCTGTTACTTGAAGGTCTCTGGTCATGTTCCTCTTCATCAGCTATTTCCTTGTTATTGAGTATCTGTCTGTTCACTTGTCTTCTCTTCACTTCTACTGAAGTTTCTTTGCATGAGTTTGTTTAATAATGTGTTTCTTCTTCACTACTACTTAGCCTTCTTTGTTACTGAGTTCTGTTGCCTACTTGTCATTCTTCCACTCTACTTCAGCTTCCTAGCATGAGCTCCCAGCTTGCCCACTGTCCTTTCCACCAGCCTTCCTCACATTGAGGCCTGTGCCAGTTCACTGTCTCTTTCCTTCTAATAAACAGCTCTTGTTGGCTGAGTGTGCCGTCCTCCTCTCCACCTACCAGCTTCCTTGTTACTATTCTGTAGTTACTGTCCTCCTCTCCTACTACCAGCCTCCCCATTGAGTCTCTCTCTGCTGCCCACTGTCCTTTTTTCCACCTCTACTAGCCTCCTAGGATGAGTTCGCCTACTTGTCCTTTTCTTCACTCTCTACTAGCCTCATATGATCCATCTGCTGTTCACTGTCTCCTCTCTTCAACTACCAGCCTCCCTTGTTACTGAGATCTGCCAAAACACTGTCCTTCACTCACCAGCTCCCCTGCATTGAGTTCTCTGCTGTCTACTGTCCTTCTTCACCTTGCACAAGCCTCTCCTTTGCAGTTGAGTTTGCTGTCAATTTTCCACTTACTAGCCTCGTGTTACTTGAGTCTCTGCTGTCTACTGTCCTCTTCTCCACTTCACCAGCCTCTCCTTTGTTGAGTTCTGTTGCTCCATTGTCCTTCTTCACCTACTAGCTTCCTCAGGCACAGCCTGCTGTCACTGTCCTTCCCTCTCCACTTACTTCAGACTTCCTCTCACAACAGAGTTTCTGTTTGCTCCATTTCACTTCTATCAGCTTACTCTAGCTGAGTTCTGCCCGGTTGCCCACTGTCCTTCTCTCCACTCTACTGTGCTCCCTGTTACTGAGAGTTCTCTGTCGTACACTGTCCTTCTCTCCACCCTACCAGCCTCCTGTTACTGAGTTCTCTAATCGTATCTTCCTTCTTCTCCACCTACTCCTGAGTTGCAAGGTCTCTGTCTGTCTTCCACTGTCCTTCTCTCCACCTACCAGCCTTCCTTGTTACTGAGTCTCTGTCCTGTTCACTGTCCTTCTCTCCACCCTACCAGCCTCCCACTTCGGAGTCTCTCAGTTCCACTGTCCCTTCTCTATCCTACCAGCCTTCCTGTTACTAGAGTCTCTGTCGTTCACTGTCCTTCTCTCCCACCTACCAGCCTCCCTGCCACTGGGAGTTCCTAAGTGGTGTCCACTGTCTCCACCTACAGCCTCCCTGTTACTGAGTCTCGGACGTTTTCTCTCCACCTACCAGCCTCCTGTTACTGAGTCTCTGTCAGTTCACTGTCCTTCTCTCCCACCTACCAAACGCCTCCCTGTTACTGAGTCCTCTGTCAGTTCACTGTCCTTCTCTCCACCTACCAGCCTCCCTGTTACTGAGTCTCTGTCCGGTTCACTGTCCTTCTCTCCACCACCAGCCTCCTGTTACTGAGTCTCTGTCAGTTCACTGTCCTTCTCTCCACCTTACCAGCCTCCCTGTTACTGAGTCTCTGTCAGTTCACTGTCCTTCTCTCCACCTACCAGCCTCCCTGTTACTGAGTCTCTGTCAGTTCACTTTTGTCCTTCTCTCCACCTACCAGCCTCCCTGTTACTGAGTCTCTGTCAGTTCACTGTCTTTCTCTCCGACCTACCAGCCTCCCTGTTACCCCTGAGTCTCTGTCAGTTCACTGTCCTCCTCTCTCACCTACCAGCCTCCCTGTTACTGAGTCTCTGTCAGTTCACTGTCCTTCTCTCCACCTACCAGCCTCCCCTGTTACTGAGTCTCTGTCAGTTCCACTGTCCCTTCTCTCCACCTACCAGCCTCCCCCTGTTACTGAGTCTCTGTCTGTCAGTTCACTGTCCCCTTCTCTCCACCCTACTCAGCCTCCCTGTTACTGAGTCTCTGTCAGTTCACTGTCCCGGCTTCTCTCCACCTACCAGCCTCCTGTTACTGAGTCTCCTGTCAGTTCACTGTCCTTCTCTCCCACCCTACCAGCCTTCCTGTTACTGAGTCTCTGTCAGTTCACTGTCCTTCTCTCCACCTACCAGCCTCCCTGTTACCGAGTCTCTGTAAGTTCACTGTCCTTCTCTCCACCTACCAGCCTCCCTGTTACTGAGTCTCTGTCAGTTCCACTGTCCTTCTCTCCCCCTACCAGCCTCCCTGTTACTGAGTCTCTGTCAGTTCACTGTCCTTCTCTCCTCCTACAGCCTCCTGTTACTGAGTTCTGTCTGTCAGTTCACTGTCCTTCTCTCCACTCTAACAGCCTCCCTGGTTACTTGAGTCTCTGTCCGTCAGACTTGTCCTCTCTCCACTCTACCAGCCTCCTTTACATTGAGTTCTGTCAGGCCCACTGTCCTTCTTTCCACCTACCAGCCTCCCTGATACTGAGTTCTGTAGTTTACTGTCCTTCTCTTCTCCACCTACCAGCCTCCCTGTTACTGAGTCTCTGTCAGTTTACTGTCCTCCCCACCTACAGCCTTTTGTTACTTGAGTCTCTGTTAGTATAACTGTCCTTCTCTCCACCTACCAGCCTCCCTGTTACTGAGTCTCTGTCAGTTCACTGTCCTTCTCTCCACCTACCAGCCTCCTGTTAGAGTTGCTGTTACGTACCAGCGTTATTGAGTCTGTCAGTTCACTGTCCTTCTCTCCACCTACCAGCCTCACTGTTACTGAGCTCCTAGTCACTGGTTCACTGCTCCTTCTCTCCCCTACCAGCCTCCCTGTTACTGAGTCTCTGTCTGTCAAGGTTCACTGTCTTCTCTCCACCTACCAGCCTCCCTGTTACTGAGTCTCCTGTCAGTTCACTGTCCTTCAGAGTGAGTCTCCAGACACTACCAGCCTCCTGTTACTTGAGTCTCTGTCTGTCAGTTCACTGTCCTTCTTCTCCACCTACTACAGCCTCCCTGTTACTGAGTCTCTGTCAGTTTCACTGTCCTTCTCTCCACCTTTCTACCAGCCTCCCTGTTACTGAAGAGTCTCTGTCAGTTCACTGTCCTTTCTCTCCCCTACCAGCCTCCCTTGTTACTGAGTCTCTGTCTGTCAGTTCCACTGTCCTTCTCTCCACCTACCAGCCTCCCTGTTACTGAGTCTCTGTCAGTTCACTTTGTCCTTCTCTCCCCCTACCAGCCTCCTGTTACTGAGTTCTGTCAGTTCACTGTCCTTCTCTCCCCACCTACCAGCCTCCCTGTTACTTGGGAGAGTCTCTGTCTGTCAGTTCACTGTCCTTCTCTCCACCTACCAGCCTCCCCTGTTACTGAGTCTCTGTCAGTTCACTGTCCTTCTCTCCACCTACCAGCCTCCCTGTTACTGAGGGTCTCCTGTCAGTTCACTGTCCTCCTCTCCACCTACCAGCCTCCCTGTTACTGAGTCTCTGTCAGTTCACTGTCCTTCTTCTCCCCCTACCAGCCTCCCTGTTACTGAGTCTCTGTCAGTTCACTGTCCTTCTCTCCACCTACCAGCCTCCCTGTTACTGAGTCTCTGTCAGTTCACTGTCCTTCTCTCCACCACCAGCCTCCCTGTTACTGAGTCTCTGTCAGTTCACTGTCGCTCTCTCCCCCTACCAGCCTCCCCCTAGCCACTGAGTCCCTGTCAGTTCCACTGTCCTTCTCTCCCCCTACCAGCCTCCCTGTTACTGAGTCTCTGTCTGTCAGTTCACTGTCCTCCTCTCCCCCTACCAGCCTCCTGTTACTGAGTCTCTGTTCAGTTCACTGTCCTTCTCTCCCCCACCAGCCTCCTGTTACTGAGTTCTGTCTGTCCAGTTCACTTGTCCTCTCTCCCACCTACCAGCCTCCTGTTACTGAGTCTCTGTTCTGTCAGTTCACTGTCCCTTCTCTCCACCCTACCAGCCTCCCTGTTACTGAGTCTCTGTCAGTTTACTGTCCTTCTCTCCATCTACTAGCCTCCCTGTTACGAGTCTCTGTCTGTCAGTTCACTGTCTTCTCTCCACCTACCAGCCTCCTGTTACTCGAGTCTCTGTCTGTCAGTTCACTTGTCCTTCTCTCCACTCCACCAGCCTCCCTGTTATTGAGTCTCTGTCAGTTCACTGTCCTCCTCTCCACCTCACCAGCCTCCCTGTTACTGAGTCTCTGTCTGTCAGTTCCACTGTCCTTCTCTCCACCTACCAGCCTCCCTGTTACTGAGTCTCTGTCTGTCAGTTCACTTGTCCTTCTCTCCACCACCCAGCCTCCCTGTTACTGAGTCTCTGTCTGTCAGTTCACTGTCCCTCCTCTCCACCTACCAGCCTCCCTGTTACTGAGTCTCTGTCTGTCAGTTCACTGTCCCTTCTCTCCACCTACCAGCTTCTCCCTGTTACGGAGTCTCTGTCAGTTACTGTCCCTCTCTCCACGCCTACAGCCTCCTGTACTGAGTCTCTGTCAGTTCACGTCTTCCTCTCCCCACCCTTACCAGCCTCCCTGTTACTGAGTCTCTGTCTGTCAGTTCACTGCTTCTCTCCACCTACTAGCCTCCCTGTTACTGAGTCTCTGTCTGTCGGTTCACCCTTTTGTCCTTCTCTCCACCTACCAGCCTCCTGTTACTGGGAGTCTCTGTCAGTTCCACTGTCCTCCTCTCCACCCTACCAGCCTCCCTGTTACTGAGTCTCTGTCTGTTCACTGTCCCCTCTCTCCACCTACCAGCCCTCCTGTTACTGAGTCTCTGTCATGGTTCACTGTCCTCCCTCTCCACCTACCAGCCTCCTGTTACTGGGAGAGTCTCTGTCAGTTCACTGTCATTCTCTCCACCTACCAGCCTCCCTGTTACTGAGTCTCTGTCAGTTCACTGTCCCTTCTCTCCACCTACCAGCCTCCCCTGTTACTGAGTCTCCTGTCAGTTCACTGTCCTTCTCTCCACCTACCAGCCTCCCTGTTACTGAGTCTCTGTCAGTTCACTGTCCTCCTCTCCACCTACCAGCCTCCTGTTACTGAGTCTCTGTCAGTTCACTGTCCTCCTCTCCCCCTACCAGCCTCCTGTTACTGAGACTTCTCTCTGTCAGTTCACTGTCCTTCTCTCCACCTACCAGCCTCCCTGTTACTGAGTCTCTGTCTGTTCTAC
Organism: Coregonus clupeaformis; assembly: GCF_020615455.1. Lineage (NCBI taxonomy): Eukaryota > Metazoa > Chordata > Actinopteri > Salmoniformes > Salmonidae > Coregonus > Coregonus clupeaformis. Next base: position 91,911 of record NW_025535018.1, read on the forward strand.
GTCATCTTCTCTCCACCTACTGTAGCTCCTGTTACTGCGAGTCTCTGTTCAGTTCACTGTCCTTCCTCCACCTACCAGCCTCCTGTTACTGAGTCTCTGTCAGTTCACTGTCCTCCTCTCTCCACCTACCAGCCTCCTGTTACTGAGTCTCTGTCAGTTCACTGTCCTTCTCTTTCCACCTACCAGCCTCCCCTGTTACTGAGTTCTGTCAGTCCACTGTCCTTCTCTCCACCTCACCAGCCTCCCTGTTACTGAGTCTCTGTCAGTTCTACTGTCCCTTCTCTCCACCTACCCAGCCTCCCTGTTACTGAGTCTCTGTCAGTTCACTGTCCTTCTCTCCACCTACCAGCCTCCCTGTTACTGAGTCTCTGTCGTTCCACTGTCCCCCTCCTCTCCACCTACCAGCCTCCCTGTTACTGAGTCTCTGTCAGTTCACTGTCCTTCTCTCCACCTACCAGCCTCCCTGTTACTGAGTCTCTGTCTGTCAGTTACTGTCCTTCTCTCCACCTACCAGCCTCCCTGTTACTGAGTCTCTGTCAGTTCACTGTCCTTCTCTCCACCTACCAGCCTCCCTGTTACTGAGTCTCTGTCAGTTCACTGTCCTTCTCTCCACCTACCAGCCTCCCTGTTACTGAGTCTCTGTCAGTTCACTGTCCTTCTCTCCACCTACCAGCCTCACTGTTACTGAGTCTCTGTCAGTTCACTGTCATTCTCTCCACCTACCAGCCTCCCTGTTACTGAGTCTCTGTCAGTTCACTGTCCCTTCTCTCCACCTACCAGCCTCCCTGTTACTGAGTCTCTGTCTGTCAGTTCACTGTCCTTCTCTCCACCTACCAGCCTCCTGTTACTGAGTCTCTGTCAGTTCACTGTCCTTCTCTCCACCTACCAGCCTCCCTGTTACTGAGTCTCTGTCAGTTCACTGTCCTTCTCTCCCCTACCAGCCTCCCTGTTACTGAGTCTCTGTCAGTTCACTGTCCTTCTCTCCACCTACCAGCCTCCCTGTTACTGAGTCTCTGTCAGTTCACTGTCCTTCTCTCCACCTACCAGCCTCCCTGTTACTGAGTCTCTCTGTCAGTTCACTGTCCTTCTCTCCACCTACCAGCCTCCCCTGTTACTGAGTCTCTGTCAGTTCACTGTCCTTCTCTCCAGCCTACCAGCCTCCCTGTTACTGAGTCTCTGTCAGTCTACTGTCCTTCTCTCCACCTACCAGCCTCCCTGTTACTGAGTCTCTGTCAGTTCACTGTCCTTCTCTCCACCTACCAGCCTCCCTGTTACTGAGTCTCTGTCCAGTTCACTGTCCTTCTCTCCACCTACCAGCCTCCCTGTTACTGAGTCTCTGTCAGTTCACTGTCCTTCTCTCCACCTACCAGCCTCCCTGTTACTGAGTCTCTGTCAGTTCACTGTCCTTCTCTCCACCTACCAGCCTCCCTGTTACTGAGTCTCTGTCCAGTTCACTGTCCTTCTCTCCACCTACCAGCCTCCCTGTTACTGAGTCTCTGTCAGTTCACTGTCCTTCTCTCCACCTACCAGCCTCCCTGTTACTGAGTCTCTGTCAGTTCACTGTCCTTCTCTCCCCTACCAGCCTCCCTGTTACTGAGTCTCTGTCAGTTCACTGTCCTTCTCTCCACCTACCAGCCTCCCTGTTACTGAGTCTCTGTCAGTTCACTGTCCTTCTCTCCACCTACCAGCCTCCCTGTTACTGAGTCTCTGTCAGTTCACTGTCCTTCTCTCCACCTACCAGCCTCCCTGTTACTGAGTCTCTGTCAGTTCACTGTCCTTCTCTCCACCTACCAGCCTCCCTGTTACTGAGTCTCTGTCAGTTCACTGTCCTTCTCTCCACCTACCAGCCTCCCTGTTACTGAGTCTCTGTCAGTTCACTGTCCTTCTCTCCACCTACCAGCCTCCCTGTTACTGAGTCTCTGTCAGTTCACTGTGTTTCTCTCCACCTACCAGCCTCCCCTGTTACTGGAGTCTCTGTCAGTTCACTGTCCTTCTCTCCACCTACCAGCCTCCCTGTTACTGAGTCTCTGTCAGTTCACTGTCCCTTCTCTCCACCTACCAGCCTCCCTGTTACTGAGTCTCTGTCAGTTCACTGTCCTTCTCCACCTACCAGCCTCCCTGTTACTGAGTCTCTGTCTGTCAGTTCACTGTCCTTCTCTCCACCTACCAGCCTCCCTGTTACTGAGTCTCTGTCAGTTCACTGTCCTTTCTCCACCTACCAGCCTCCCTGTTACTGAGTCTCTGTCAGTTCACTGTCCTTCTCTCCACCTACCAGCCTCCCTGTTACTGAGTCTCTGTCAGTTCACTGTCCTTCTCTCCACCTACCAGCCTCCCTGTTACTGAGTCTCTGTCAGTTCACTGTCCTTCTCTCCACCTACCAGCCTCCCTGTTACTGAGCTCTCTGTCAGTTCACTGTCCTTCTCTCCACCTACCAGCCTCCCTGTTACTGAGTCTCTGTCAGTTCACTGTCCTTCTCTCCACCTACCAGCCTCCCTGTTACTGAGTCTCTGTCAGTTCACTGTCCTTCTCTCCACCTACCAGCCTCCCTGTTACTGAGTCTCTGTCAGTTCACTGTCCTTCTCTCCACCTACCAGCCTCCCTGTTACTGAGTCTCTGTCAGTTCACTGTCCTTCTCTCCACCTACCAGCCTCCCTGTTACTGAGTCTCTGTCTGTCAGTTCACTGTCCTTCTCTCCACCTACCAGCCTCCCTGTTACTGAGTCTCGTCTGTCAGTTCACTGTCCTTCTCTCCACCTACCAGCCTCCCTGTTACTGAGTCTCTGTCAGTTCACTGTCCTTCTCTCCACCTACCAGCCTCCCTGTTACTGAGTCTCTGTCAGTTCACTGTCCTTCTCCACCTACCAGCCTCACTGTTACTGAGTCTCTGTCAGTTCACTGTCCTTCTCTCCACCTACCAGCCTCCCTGTTACTGAGTCTCTGTCAGTTCACTGTCCTTCTCTCCACCTACCAGCCTCCCTGTTACTGAGTCTCTGTCAGTTCACTGTCCTTCTCTCCACCTACCAGCCTCCCTGTTACTGAGTCTCTGTCTGTTCACTGTCCTTCTCTCCACCTACCAGCCTCCCTGTTACTGAGTCTCTGTCTGTTCACTGTGCTTCTCTCCACCTACCAGCCTCCCTGTTACTGAGTCTCTGTCAGTTCACTGTCCTTCTCTCCACCTACCAGCCTCCCTGTTACTGAGTCTCTGTCAGTTCACTGTCCTTCTCTCCACCTACCAGCCTCCCTGTTACTGAGTCTCTGTCAGTTCACTGTCCTCCTCTCCACCTACCAGCCTCCCTGTTACTGAGTCTCTGTCAGTTCACTGTCCTTCTCTCCCCTACCAGCCTCCTGTTACTGAGTCTCTGTCAGTTCACTGTCCTCCTCTCCACCTACCAGCCTCCTGTTACTGAGTCTCTGTCAGTTCACTGTCCTTCTCTCCACCTACCAGCCTCCCTGTTACTGAGTCTCTGTCAGTTCACTGTCCTTCTCTCCACCTACCAGCCTCCCTGTTACTGAGTCTCTGTCTGTCAGTTCACTGTCCTTCTCTCCACCTACCAGCCTCCCTGTTACTGAGTCTCTGTCAGTTCACTGTCCTTCTCTCCACCTACCAGCCTCCTCTGTCTGTCTGTCTGTCTGTCTGTCTGTCTGTCAGAGAGTGTTATCTGTCCAGCAGGGATCAGCATAACTGACCAACCGTCTGTCTGTCTGTCTGTCTGTCTGTCTGTCTGTCTGTCAGTCTTTCAGTCAGAGTGTTATCTGTCCAGCAGGGATCAGCATCACTGACCAACCGTCTGTCTGTCTGTCTGTCTGTCTGTCTGTCTGTCTGTCAGTCAGTCTTTCAGTCAGAGTGTTATCTGTCCAGCAGGGATCAGCATAACTGACCAACCGTCTGTCTGTCTGTCTGTCTGTCTGTCTGTCTGTCTGTCTGTCTGTCAGTCAGAGAGTGTTATCTGTCCAGCAGGGATCAGCATCACTGACCAACCGTCTGTCTGTCTGTCAGTCAGTCTTTCAGTCAGAGTGTTATCTGTCCAGCAGGGATCAGCATAACTGACCAACCGTCTGTCTGTCTGTCTGTCTGTCTGTCTGTCTGTCTGTCTGTCTGTCTGTCTGTCTGTCAGTCAGAGTGTTGTCTGTCCAGCAGGGTTTAGCATCACTGTCTCCCCCACTCCCCATCTCTAATGTCTTTCTCTGTGTGGAACTCTGAGAGACTAGCCAAACTCCGCCTGCCAATCACAAGATAATTCATCAGAAGGTAACCAATCAGAAGCTGCTTTATCAGAAGGTAACCAATCAGAAGCTGCTTTATCAGAAGGTAACCAATCAGAATCTGCTTTATCAGAAGGTAACCAATCAGAAGCTGCTTTATCAGAAGGTAACCAATCAGAAGCTGCTTTATCAGAAGATAACCAATCAGAAGCTGCTTTATCAGAAGGTAACCAATTAGTGGCTGCTTTATCAGCAGCTAACCAATCAGAAGCTGCTTTATCAGAAGGTAACCAATCAGAAGCTGCTTTATCAGAAGGTAACCAATCAGAAGCTGCTTTATCAGAAGGTAACCAATCAGAAGCTGCTTTATCAGAAGGTAACCAATCAGAAGCTGCTTTATCAAAAGGCAATCAATCAGAAGCTGCTTTATAGGAAGATAACCAATCAGAAGCTGCTTTATCAGAAGGTAACCAATTAGTGGCTGCTTTATCAGCAGCTAACCAATCATAAGCTGCTTTATCAGAAGGTAACCAATCACAAAGAAGGCCATTCTAAGGCCTGAGGCCCCAGGAGTTGGAAGCTAGAGAACAATGCTTCAAATCGAATCGATACTCCAGCATTACATTTACATAATTTAGCAGACGCTCTTATCCAGAGAGACTTAGAAATTGGTGCATTCAACTTAGGATAGCAAGTGGGACAACCACTTTTTTTCTTCTTTTTTTTATATGGGGGGGTAGAAGGATTGATTTAAACTATTCCAGGTATTCCTTAAAGAGGGAGGGTTTCAAGTGTCTCCGGAAGGTGGTCAGTGACTCCGCTGTCCTGGCGTCATGGGGGAGCTTGTTCCACCATTGGGAACAAGCATAAGGCTAATTTATCATGACTTGTGTCATAGTGTGTATTTCTCTGGATGCAATTGAGATCAATATGTTAATACTCTGGTCATGTGAGGACATTGAGACAGGGCTTCTTCATTTATATTACTATAGAGATCAATATGTTAATACTCTGGTCATGTGAGGCTATTGAGACAGGGCTTCTTCATGTATATTACTATAGAGATCAATATGTTAATACTCTGGTCATGTGAGGACATTGAGACAGGGCTTCTTCATGTATATTACTATAGAGATCAATATGTTAATACTCTGGTAATGCGAGGATATTGAGACAGGGCTTCTTCATGTATATTACTATAGAGATCAATATGTTAATACTCTGGTCATGTGAGGACATTGAGACAGGGCTTCTTCATGTATATTACTATAGAGATCAATATGTTAATACTCTGGTCATGTGAGGACATTGAGACAGGGCTTCTTCATGTATATTACTATAGAGATCAATATGTTAATACTCTGGTCATGTGAGGACATTGAGACAGGGCTTCTTCATGTATATTACTATAGAGATCAATATGTTAATACTCTGGTCATGTGAGGACATTGAGACAGGGCTTCTTCATGTATATTACTATAGAGATCAATATGTTAATACTCTGGTCATGTGAGGATATTCGAGACAGGGCTTCTTCATGTATATTACTATAGAGATCAATATGTTAATACTCTGGTCATGTGAGGACATTGAGACAGGGCTTCTTCATGTATATTACATAGAGATCAATATGTTAATACTCTGGTCATGTGAGGACATTGAGACAGGGCTTCTTCATGTATATTACTATAGAGATCAATATGTTAATACTCTGGTCATGTGAGGACATTGAGACAGGGCTTCTTCATGTATATACTATAGAGATCAATATGTTAATACTCTGGTCATGTGAGGACATTGAGACAGGGCTTCGTCATGTATATTACTATAGAGATCAATATGTTAATACTCTGGTCATGTGAGGATATTGAGACAGGGCTTCTTCATGTATATTACTATAGAGATCAATATGTTAATACTCTGGTCATGTGAGGATATTGAGACAGGGCTTCTTCATGTATATTACTATAGAGATCAATATGTTAATACTCTGGTCATGTGAGGATATTGAGACAGGGCTTCTTCATGTATATTATTATAGAGATCAATATGTTAATACTCTGGTCATGTGAGGATATTGAGACAGGGCTTCGTCATGTATATTACTATAGAGATCAATATGTTAATACTCTGGTCATGTGAGGACATTGAGACAGGGCTTCTTCATGTATATTACTATAGAGATCAATATGTTAATACTCTGGTCATGTGAGGCTATTGAGACAGGGCTTCTTCATGTATATTACTATAGAGATCAATATGTTAATACTCTGGTCATGTGAGGATATTGAGACAGGGCTTCTTCATGTATATTACTATAGAGATCAATATGTTAATACTCTGGTCATGAGAGGATATTGAGACAGGGCTTCTTCATGTATATTACTATAGAGAGATAGACACTAAGAGTTTACCTCATGGCTCAGGCAGCCAGTTCAGACAAACACAACTGATGTAATGGACTGAGGATTCTGCTGAACATAATGAATATGGATCACTAATCAACACCCAGAACATAATGAATATGGATCACTAATCAACACCCAGAACATAATGAATATGGATCACTAATCAACACCCAGAACATGCATCAACTAATGAACACAAACACCATTCAGAGGAGGTTGAGAAATAGACCCTGTCAACACAAAGATACACATTAGGTGACAGTCTGTACAGGACAGTCTGTTAGCAAAGATAATAACACAGAAATAACATATAGAATGATACCAGGAGAAACACACCTGGTCCTGTCTACAGTACCTCCTAACCATAGAATGACACCAGGAGAAACACACCTGGTCCTGTCTACAGTACCTCCTAACCATAGAATGATACCAGGAGAAACACACCTGGTGCTGTCTACAGTACCTCCTAACCATAGAATGATACCAGGAGAAACACACCTGGTCCTGTCTACAGTACCCTCCTAACCATAGAATGACACCAAGAGAAACACACCTGGTCCTGTCTACAGTACCTCCTAACCATAGAATGACACCAGGAGAAACACACCTGGTCCTGTCTACAGTACCTCCTAACCATAGAATGATACCAGGAGAAACACACCTGGTCCTGTCTACAGTACCTCCTAACCATAGAATGATACCAGGAGAAACAGACCTGGTCCTGTCTACAGTACCTCCTAACCATAGAATGATACCAGGAGAAACACACCTGGTCCTGTCTACAGTACCTCCTAACCATAGAATGATACCAGGAGAAACACACCTGGTCCTGTCTACAGTACCTCCTAACCATAGAATGATACCAGGAGAAACACACCTGGTCCTGTCTACAGTACCTCCTAACCATAGAATGATACCAGGAGAAATACACCTGGTGCTGGTCTTCACCTACCCCATAATATGTATCATATGTAGACCTATTTTTCCTGCTAAATAGCCTCTTTTCTAACAATAACCTCAGGAGGTTTTCCTCATTAGGATTTAAACTAGAACATAATTGACCTTGAGGATATTAATTACTGTTGTGCACTGTTGCATTCTGGGCCGGGAGGTAGGGAGAGGGAGAGATAGGTGAAGGGAGAGAGAGAGAGAGGTGAAGGGAAAGAGAGTGTTATGGAAAGTTCTCTGAGTGTTATGGAAGGTTCTAGTTCTCTGAGTGTTATGGAAGGATGTAGTTCTCTGAGTGTTATGGAAGGATGTAGTTCTCTGAGTGTTATGGAAGGTTCTAGTTCTCTGAGTGTTATCGAAGGATGTAGTTCTCTGAGTGTTATGGAAGGATGTAGTTCTCTGAGTGTTATGGAAGGATGTAGTTCTCTGAGTGTTATGGAAGGATGTAGTTCTCTGAGTGTTATGGAAGGATGTAGTTCTCTGAGTGTTATGGAAGGATGTAGTTCTCTGAGTGTTATGGAAGGATGTAGTTCTCTGAGCGTCCAGATACTACTACTACTACTACTACTACTACTACTACTACTACTACTACTACTACTATTTTGATTTCTAAAGCACATTTCTTGCACCTAAGGTGCTAGCATTGAGGGACTAGTCAGATTAGTTTTAGCTGATCCACTATGACTGGTCCACCAGTAGTACTATAATGGTCCTATATACCATCTGAACCCCACAGTAGTACTATAATGGTCCTATATACCATCTGAACCCCACAGCAGTACTAGAATGGTCCTATATACCATCTGAACCCCACAGTAGTACTAGAACGGTCCTATATACCATCTGAACCCCACAGTAGTACTAGAATGGTCCTATATACCATCTGAACCCCACAGTAGTACTAGAATGGTCCTATATACCATCTGAACCCCACAGTAGTACTAGAATGGTCCTATATACCATCTGAACCCCACAGTAGTACTAGAATGGTCCTATATACCATCTGAACCCCCACAGTAGTACTAGAACGGTCTATATACCATCTGAACCCCACAGTAGTACTAGAATGGTCCTATATACCATCTGAACCCCACAGTAGTACTAGAACGGTCCTATATACCATCTGAACCCCACAGTAGTACTAGAACGGTCCTATATACCATCTGAACCCCACAGTAGTACTAGAACGGTCCTATATACCATCTGAACCCCACAGTAGTACTAGAATGGTCCTATATACCATCTGAACCCCACAGTAGTACTAGAATGGTCCTATACCATCTGAACCCCACAGTAGTACTAGAACGGTCCTATATACCATCTGAACCCCACAGTAGTACTAGAACGGGTCCCATATACCATCTGAACCCCACAGTAGTACTAGAATGGTCCTATATACCATCTGAACCCCACAGTAGTACTAGAATGGTCCTATATACCATCTGAACCCCCACAGTAGTACTAGAATGGTCCCATATACCATCTGAACCCCACAGTAGTACTAGAACGGTCCTATATACCATCTGAACCCCACAGTAGTACTAGAACGGTCCTATATACCATCTGAACCCCACAGTAGTACTAGAATGGTCCTATATACCATCTGAACCCCACAGTAGTACTAGAACGGTCCTATATACCATCTGAACCCCACAGTAGTACTAGAATGGTCCTATATACCATCTGAACCCCACAGTAGTACTAGAATGGTCCTATATACCATCTGAACCCCACAGTAGTACTAGAATGGTCCTATATACCATCTGAACCCCACAGTAGTACTAGAATGGTCCTATATACCATCTGAACCCCCACAGTAGTACTAGAATTGTCCTATATACCATCTGAACCCCCACAGTAGTACTAGAACGGTCCTATATACCATCTGAACCCCCACAGTAGTACTAGAATGGTCCTATATACCATCTGAACCCCACAGTAGTACTAGAACGGTCCTATATACCATCTGAACCCCACAGTAGTACTAGAATGGTCCTATATACCATCTGAACCCCACAGTAGTACTAGAATGGTCCTATATACCATCTGAACCCCACAGTAGTACTATAATGGTCCAATATAGCATCTGAACCCCACAGTAGTACTAGAACGGTCCTATATACCATCTGAACCCCACAGTAGTACTAGTATGGTCCTATATACCATCTGAACCCCACAGTAGTACTAGAACGGTCCTATATACCAGCTGAACCCCACAGTAGTACTAGAATGGTCCTATATACCATCTGAACACCACAGTAGTACTAGAACGGTCCTATATACCATCTGAACCCCCACAGTAGTACTAGAATGGTCCTATATACCATATGAACCCCACAGTAGTACTAGAATGGTCCTATATACCATCTGAACCCCACAGTAGTACTAGAATGGTCCTATATACCATCTGAACCCCACAGTAGTACTAGAATGGTCCTATATGCCATCTGAACCCCACAGTAGTACTAGAATGGTCCTATATACCATCTGAACCCCACAGTAGTACTAGAATGGTCCTATATACCATCTGAACCCCACAGTAGTACTAGAATGGTCCTATATACCATCTGAACCCCACAGTAGGTACTAGAATGGTCCTATATACCATCTGAACCCCACAGTAGTACTAGAATGGTCCTATATACCATCTGAACCCCACAGTAGTACTAGAATGGTCCTATATACCATCTGAACCCCACAGTAGTACTATAATGGTCCTATATACCATCTGAACCCCACAGTAGTACTAGAACGGTCCTATATACCATCTGAACCCCACAGTAGTACTAGAATGGTCCTATATACCATCTGAACCCCACAGTATTACTAGAATGGTCCTATATACCATCTGAACCCCACAGTAGTACTAGAATGGTCCTATATACCATCTGAACTCCACAGTAGTACTAGAATGGTCCTATATACCATCTGAACCCCACAGTAGTACTATAATGGTCCATATAGCATCTGAACCCCACAGTAGTACTAGAACGGTCCTATATACCATCTGAACACCACATTAGTACTAGAACGGTCCTATATACCATCTGAACCCCCACAGTAGTACTAGAATGGTCCTATATACCATCTGAACCCCACAGTAGTACTAGAATGGTCCTATATACCATCTGAACCCCACAGTAGTACTAGAATGGTCCTATACCATCTGAACCCCCACTGTAGTACTAGAATGGTCCTATATACCATCTGAACCCCACAGTAGTACTAGAATGGTCCTATATACCATCTGAACCCCACAGTAGTACTAGAATGGTCCTATATACCATCTGAACCCCACAGTAGTACTAGAATGGTCCTATATACCATCTGAACCCCACAGTAGTACTAGAATGGTCCTATATACCATCTGAACCCCACAGTAGTACTAGAATGGTCCTATATACCATCTGAACCCCACAGTAGTACTAGAATGGTCCTATATACCATCTGAACCCCACAGTAGTACTAGAACGGTCCTATATACCATCTGAACCCCACAGTAGTACTAGAATGGTCCATATACCATCTGAACCCCACAGTAGTACTAGAACGGTCCTATATACCATCTGAAATAGAATACAAAAGAGAAAGGAATTTGGCCACTGAATCATAAAATGTTCTAAAGGTTAGATTCAATACGTCTCCTTGGAATCTGCATAGAGAATACATCCCATTTCTCAACACAGATATATTTGGTGGTGGAGTTTCTATTTTCATGTCTCTACAATGTGATGAAAAGCCTGACAGATGGAGGATGAGCAAAGAGCAGAGGAGTGACTTCTAAACAGAGGAAGAATAGAGGAGTCAAGGACACATCCATCAACATAGCATCACTGTTTCTCCTTAGTAGAAGAGAGGAGTCAAGGACATCCATCAACATAGCATCACTGTTTCTCCTTAGTAGAAGAGAGGAGTCAAGGACACATCCATCAACATAGCATCACTGTTTTCTCCTTAGTAGAAGAGAGGAGTCAAGGACATCCATCAACATAGCATCACTGTTTCTCCTTAGTAGAAGAGAGGAGTCAAGGGAACATCCATCAACATAGCATCACTGTTTCCTTAGTAGAAGAGAGGAGTCAAGGGCACATCCATCAACATAGCATCACTGTTTCTCCTTAGTAGAAGAGAGGAGTCAAGGACACATCCATCAACATAGCATCACTGTTTCTCCTTAGTAGAAGAGAGGAGTCAAGGACATCCATCAACATAGCATCACTGTTTCTCCTTAGTAGAAGAGAGGAGTCAAGGACATCCATCAACATAGCATCACTGTTGCTCCTTAGTAGAAGAGAGGAGTCAAGGACATCCATCAACATAGCATCACTGTTTCTCCTTAGTAGAAGAGAGGAGTCAAGGGAACATCCATCAACATAGCATCACTGTTTCTCCTTAGTAGAAGAGAGGAGTCAAGGGAATATCCATCAACATAGCATCACTGTTTCTCCTTAGTTGAAAAGAGGAGTCAAGGACATCCATCAACATAGCATCACTGTTTCTCCTTAGTAGAAGAGAGGAGTCAAGGACACATCCATCAACATAGCATCACTGTTTCTCCTTAGTAGAAGAGAGGAGTCAAGGACATCCATCAACACAGCATCACTGTTTCTCCTTAGTAGAAGAGAGGAGTCAAGGAAACATCCATCAACATAGCATCACTGTTTTCTCCTTAGTAGAAGAGAGGAGTCAAGGACACATCCATCAACATAGCATCATTGTTTCTCCTTAGTAGAAGAGAGGAGTCAAGGACATCCATCAACATAGCATCACTGTTTCTCCTTAGTAGAAGAGAGGAGTCAAGGGAACATCCATCAACATAGCATCACTGTTTCTCCTTAGTAGAAGAGATGAGTCAAGGACACATCCATCAACATAGCATCACTGTTTCTCCTTAGTAGAAGAGAGGAGTCAAGGGAACATCCATCAACATAGCATCACTGTTTCTCCTTAGTAGAAGAGAGGAGTCAAGGGAACATCCATCAACATAGCATCACTGTTTCTCCTTAGTAGAAGAGAGGAGTCAAGGACACATCCATCAACATAGCATCACTGTTTCTCCTTAGTAGAAGAGAGGAGTCAAGGGAACATCCATCAACATAGCATCACTGTTTCTCCTTAGTAGAAGAGAGGAGTCAAGGAAACATCCATCAACATAGCATCACTGTTTCTCCTTAGTAGAAGAGAGCAGTCAAGGGAACATCCATCAACATAGCATCACTGTTTTTCCTTAGTAGAAGAGAGGAGTCAAGGACACATCCATCAACATAGCATCACTGTTTCTCCTTAGTAGAAGAGAGGAGTCAAGGACACATCCATCAACATAGCATCACTGTTTCTCCTTAGTAGAGGAGAGGAGTCAAGGACATCCATCAACATAGCATCACTGTTTCTCCTTAGTAGAAGAGAGGAGTCAAGGGAACATCCATCAACATAGCATCACTGTTTCTCCTTAGTAGAAGAGAGGAGTCAAGGACACATCCATCAACATAGCATCACTGTTTCTCCTTAGTAGAAGAGAGGAGTCAAGGACACATCCATCAACATAGCATCACTGTTTCTCCTTAGTAGAAGAGAGGGAGTCAGGGAACATCCATCAACATAGCATCACTGTTTCTCCTTAGTAGAAGAGAGGAGTCAAGGACACATCCATCAACATAGCATCACTGTTTCTCCTTAGTAGAAGAGAGGAGTCAAGGGAACATCCATCAACATAGCATCACTGTTTCTCCTTAGTAGAAGAGAGGAGTCAAGGGCACATCCATCAACATAGCATCACTGTTTCTCCTTAGTAGAAGAGAGGAGTCAAGGACACATCCATCAACATAGCATCACTGTTTCTCCTTAGTAGAAGAGAGGAGTCAAGGACATCCATCAACATAGCATCACTGTTTCTCCTTAGTAGAAGAGAGGAGTCAAGGACATCCATCAACATAGCATCACTGTTGCTCCTTAGTAGAAGAGAGGAGTCAAGGACATCCATCAACATAGCATCACTGTTTCTCCTTAGTAGAAGAGAGGAGTCAAGGGAACATCCATCAACATAGCATCACTGTTTCTCCTTAGTAGAAGAGAGGAGTCAAGGGAATATCCATCAACATAGCATCACTGTTTCTCCTTAGTTGAAAAGAGGAGTCAAGGACATCCATCAACATAGCATCACTGTTTCTCCTTAGTAGAAGAGAGGGAGTCAAGGGAACATCCATCAACATAGCATCACTGTTTCTCCTTAGTAGAAGAGAGGAGTCAAGGACACATCCATCAACATAGCATCACTGTTTCTCCTTAGTAGAAGAGAGGAGTCAAGGACATCCATCAACATAGCATCACTGTTTCTCCTTAGTAGAAGAGAGGAGTCAAGGACATCCATCAACATAGCATCACTGTTTCTCCTTAGTAGAAGAGAGGAGTCAAGGGAACATCCATCAACATAGCATCACTGTTTCTCCTTAGTAGAAGAGAGGAGTCAAGGGAATATCCATCAACATAGCATCACTGTTTCTCCTTAGTTGAAAAGAGGAGTCAAGGACATCCATCAACATAGCATCACTGTTTCTCCTTAGTAGAAGAGAGGAGTCAAGGGAAAATCCATCAACATAGCATCACTGTTTCTCCTTAGTAGAAGAGAGGAGTCAAGGACACATCCATCAACATAGCATCACTGTTTCTCCTTAGTAGAAGAGAGGAGTCAAGGACATCCATCAACATAGCATCACTGTTTCTCCTTAGTAGAAGAGAGGAGTCAAGGACACATCCATCAACATAGCATCACTGTTTCTCCTTAGTAGAAGAGAGGAGTCAAGGAAACATCCATCAACATAGCATCACTGTTTCTCCTTAGTAGAAGAGAGGAGTCAAGGAAACATCCATCAACATAGCATCACTGTTTTCTCCTTAGTAGAAGAGAGGAGTCAAGGACACATCCATCAACATAGCATCATTGTTTCTCCTTAGTAGAAGAGAGGAGTCAAGGACATCCATCAACATAGCATCACTGTTTCTCCTTAGTAGAAGAGAGAGTCAAGGGAACATCCATCAACATAGCATCACTGTTTCTCCTTAGTAGAAGAGATGAGTCAAGGACACATCCATCAACATAGCATCACTGTTTCTCCTTAGTAGAAGAGAGGAGTCAAGGCGACACATCCATCAACATAGCATCACTGTTTCTCCTTAGTAGAAGAGAGGAGTCAAGGGAACATCCATCAACATAGCATCACTGTTTCTCCTTAGTAGAAGAGAGCAGTCAAGGGAACATCCATCAACATAGCATCACTGTTTCTCCTTAGTAGAAGAGAGGAGTCAAGGACATCCATCAACATAGCATCACTGTTTCTCCTTAGTAGAAGAGAGGAGTCAAGGACATCCATCAACATAGCATCACTGTTTCTCCTTAGTAGAAGAGAGGAGTCAAGGGAACATCCATCAACATAGCATCACTGTTTCTCCTTAGTAGAAGAGAGGAGTCAAGGGAATATCCATCAACATAGCATCACTGTTTCTCCTTAGTTGAAAAGAGGAGTCAAGGACATCCATCAACATAGCATCACTGTTTCTCCTTAGTAGAAGAGAGGAGTCAAGGGAACATCCATCAACATAGCATCACTGTTTCTCCTTAGTAGAAGAGAGGAGTCAAGGGAACATCCATCAACATAGCATCACTGTTTCTCCTTAGTAGAAGAGAGGAGTCAAGGGCACATCCATCAACATAGCATCACTGTTTCTCCTTAGTAGAAGAGAGGAGTCAAGGACACATCCATCAACATAGCATCACTGTTTCTCCTTAGTAGAAGAGAGGGAGTCAAGGACATCCATCAACATAGCATCACTGTTTCTCCTTAGTAGAAGAGAGGAGTCAGGGACATCCATCAACATAGCATCACTGTTGCTCCTTAGTAGAAGAGAGGAGTCAAGGACATCCATCAACATAGCATCACTGTTTTCTCCTTAGTAGAAGAGAGGAGTCAAGGGAACATCCATCAACATAGCATCACTGTTTCTCCTTAGTAGAAGAGAGGAGTCAAGGGAATATCCATCAACATAGCATCACTGTTTCTCCTTAGTTGAAAAGAGGAGTCAAGGACATCCATCAACATAGCATCACTGTTTCTCCTTAGTAGAAGAGAGGAGTCAAGGGAACATCCATCAACATAGCATCACTGTTTCTCCTTAGTAGAAGAGAGGAGTCAAGGACACATCCATCAACATAGCATCACTGTTTCTCCTTAGTAGAAGAGAGGAGTCAGGGGCACATCCATCAACATAGCATCACTGTTTCTCCTTAGTAGAAGAGAGGAGTCAAGGACACATCCATCAACATAGCATCACTGTTTCTCCTTAGTAGAAGAGAGGAGTCAAGGACATCCATCAACATAGCATCACTGTTTCTCCTTAGTAGAAGAGAGGAGTCGAGGACATCCATCAACATAGCATCACTGTTGCTCCTTAGTAGAAGAGAGGAGTCAAGGACATCCATCAACATAGCATCACTGTTTCTCCTTAGTAGAAGAGAGGAGTCAAGGGAACATCCATCAACATAGCATCACTGTTTCTCCTTAGTAGAAGAGAGGAGTCAAGGGAATATCCATCAACATAGCATCACTGTTTCTCCTTAGTTGAAAAGAGGAGTCAAGGACATCCATCAACATAGCATCACTGTTTCTCCTTAGTAGAAGAGAGGAGTCAAGGGAACATCCATCAACATAGCATCACTGTTTCTCCTTAGTAGAAGAGAGGAGTCAAGGACACATCCATCAACATAGCATCACTGTTTTCTCCTTAGTAGAAGAGAGGAGTCAAGGACATCCATCAACATAGCATCACTGTTTCTCCTTAGTAGAAGAGAGGGAGTCAAGCGACATCCATCAACATAGCATCACTGTTTCTCCTTAGTAGAAGAGAGGAGTCAAGGGAACATCCATCAACATAGCATCACTGTTTCTCCTTAGTAGAAGAGAGGAGTCAAGGGGAATATCCATCAACATAGCATCACTGTTTCTCCTTAGTTGAAAAGAGGAGTCAAGGACATCCATCAACATAGCATCACTGTTTCTCCTTAGTAGAAGAGAGGAGTCAAGGGAACATCCATCAACATAGCATCACTGTTTCTCCTTAGTAGAAGAGAGGAGTCAAGGACACATCCATCAACATAGCATCACTGTTTCTCCTTAGTAGAAGAGAGGAGTCAAGGACATCCATCAACATAGCATCACTGTTTCTCCTTAGTAGAAGAGAGGAGTCAAGGACACATCCATCAACATAGCATCACTGTTTCTCCTTAGTAGAAGAGAGGAGTCAAGGAAACATCCATCAACATAGCATCACTGTTTCTCCTTAGTAGAAGAGAGGAGTCAAGGAAACATCCATCAACATAGCATCACTGTTTTCTCCTTAGTAGAAGAGAGGGGAGTCAAGGACACATCCATCAACATAGCATCATTGTTTCTCCTTAGTAGAAGAGAGGAGTCAAGGACATCCATCAACATAGCATCACTGTTTCTCCTTAGTAGAAGAGAGGAGTCAAGGGAACATCCATCAACATAGCATCACTGTTTCTCCTTAGTAGAAGAGATGAGTCAAGGACACATCCATCAACATAGCATCACTGTTTCTCCTTAGTAGAAGAGAGGAGTCAAGGACACATCCATCAACATAGCATCACTGTTTCTCCTTAGTAGAAGAGAGGAGTCAAGGGAACATCCATCAACATAGCATCACTGTTTCTCCTTAGTAGAAGAGAGCAGTCAAGGGAACATCCATCAACATAGCATCACTGTTTCTCCTTAGTAGAAGAGAGGAGTCAAGGACATCCATCAACATAGCATCACTGTTTCTCCTTAGTAGAAGAGAGGAGTCAAGGACATCCATCAACATAGCATCACTGTTTCTCCTTAGTAGAAGAGAGGAGTCAAGGGAACATCCATCAACATAGCATCACTGTTTCTCCTTAGTAGAAGAGAGGAGTCAAGGACATCCATCAACATAGCATCACTGTTTCTCCTTAGTGAAGAGAGGAGTCAAGGGAACATCCATCAACATAGCATCACTGTTTCTCCTTAGTAGAAGAGAGGAGTCAAGGACACATCCATCAACATAGCATCACTGTTTCTCCTTAGTAGAAGAGAGGAGTCAAGGAACATCCATCAACATAGCATCACTGTTTCTCCTTAGTAGAAGAGAGGAGTCAAGGACACATCCATCAACATAGCATCACTGTTTCTCCTTAGTAGAAGAGAGGAGTCAAGGAAACATCCATCAACATAGCATCACTGTTTCTCCTTAGTAGAAGAGAGGAGTCAAGGGAAACATCCATCAACATAGCATCACTGTTTTCTCCTTAGTAGAAGAGAGGAGTCAAGGACACATCCATCAACATAGCATCATTGTTTCTCCTTAGTAGAAGAGAGGGGGAGTCAAGGACATCCATCAACATAGCATCACTGTTTCTCCTTAGTAGAAGAGAGGAGTCAAGGGAACATCCATCAACATAGCATCACTGTTTCTCCTTAGTAGAAGAGATGAGTCGGGGACACATCCATCAACATAGCATCACTGTTTTCTCCTTAGTAGAAGAGAGGAGTCTGGGCGACACATCCATCAACATAGCATCACTGTTTCTCCTTAGTAGAAGAGAGGGAGTCAGGGGAACATCCATCAACATAGCATCACTGTTTCTCCTTAGTAGAAGAGAGGAGTCAAGGGAACATCCATCAACATAGCATCACTGTTTTCTCCTTAGTAGAAGAGAGGAGTCAAGGACACATCCATCAACATAAGCATCACTGTTTCTCCTTAGTAGAGGGAGAGGAGTCAAGGACATCCATCAACATAGCATCACTGTTTCTCCTTAGTAGAAGAGAGGAGTCAAAGGGAACATCCATCAACATAGCATCACTGTTTCTCCTTAGTAGAAGAGAGGAGTCAAGGACACATCCATCAACATAGCATCACTGTTTCTCCTTAGTAGAAGAGAGGAGTCAAGGACACATCCATCAACATAGCATCACTGTTTCTCCTTAGTAGAAGAGAGGAGTCAAGGGAACATCCATCAACATAGCATCACTGTTTCTCCTTAGTAGAAGAGAGGAGTCAAGGACACATCCATCAACATAGCATCACTGTTTCTCCTTAGTAGAAGAGAGGAGTCAAGGGAACATCCATCAACATAGCATCACTGTTTCTCCTTAGTAGAAGAGAGGAGTCAAGGACACATCCATCAACATAGCATCACTGTTTCTCCTTAGTAGAAGAGAGGAGTCAAGGGAACATCCATCAACACAGCATCACTGTTTCTCCTTAGTAGAAGAGAGGAGTCAAGGACATCCATCAACATAGCATCACTGTTGCTCCTTAGTAGAAGAGAGGAGTCAAGGACACATCCATCAACACAGCATCACTGTTTCTCCTTAGTAGAAGAGAGGAGTCAAGGACACATCCATCAACACAGCATCACTGTTTCTCCTTAGTAGAAGAGAGGAGTCAAGGACACATCCATCAACACAGCATCACTGTTTCTCCTTAGTAGAAGAGAGGAGTCAAGGACATCCATCAACATAGCATCACTGTTTCTCCTTAGTAGAAGAGAGGAGTCAAGGACACATCCATCAACACAGCATCACTGTTTCTCCTTAGTAGAAGAGAGGAGTCAAGGACATCCATCAACATAGCATCACTGTTGCTCCTTAGTAGAAGAGAGGAGTCAAGGACACATCCATCAACACAGCATCACTGTTTCTCCTTAGTAGAAGAGAGGAGTCAAGGACATCCATCAACATAGCATCACTGTTTCTCCTTAGTAGAAGAGATGAGTCAAGGGCACATCCATCAACATAGCATCACTGTTTCTCCTTAGTAGAAGGGAGGAGTCAAGGGAACATCCATCAACATAGCATCACTGTTTCTCCTTAGTAGAGGAGAGGAGTCAAGGACATCCATCAACATAGCATCACTGTTTCTCCTTAGTAGAAGAGATGAGTCAAGGGCACATCCATCAACATAGCATCACTGTTTCTCCTTAGTAGAAGAGATGAGTCAAGGGCACATCCATCAACATAGCATCACTGTTTCTCCTTAGTAGAAGAGAGGAGTCAAGGGAACATCCATCAACATAGCATCACTGTTTCTCCTTAGTAGAAGAGATGAGTCAAGGACACATCCATCAACATAGCATCACTGTTTCTCCTTAGTAGAAGAGATGAGTCAAGGACACATCCATCAACATAGCATCACTGTTTCTCCTTAGTAGAAGAGAGGAGTCAAGGACATCCATCAACATAGCATCACTGTTTCTCCTTAGTAGAAGAGAGGAGTCAAGGACACATCCATCAACATAGCATCACTGTTTCTCCTTAGTAGAAGAGAGGAGTCAAGGACACATCCATCAACACAGCATCACTGTTTCTCCTTAGTAGAAGAGAGGAGTCAAGGACACATCCATCAACATAGCATCACTGTTTCTCCTTAGTAGAAGAGAGGAGTCAAGGGAACATCCATCAACATAGCATCACTGTTTCTCCTTAGTAGAAGAGAGGAGTCAAGGGAACATCCATCAACATAGCATCACTGTTTCTCCTTAGTAGAAGAGAGGAGTCGAGGACACATCCATCAACATAGCATCACTGTTTCTCCTTAGTAGAAGCGAGGAGTCAGGACACATCCATCAACATAGCATCACTGTTTCTCCTTAGTAGAAGAGAGGAGTCAAGGGAACATCCATCAACATAGCATCACTGTTTCTCCTTAGTAGAAGAGAGGAGTCAAGGACACATCCATCAACATAGCATCACTGTTTCTCCTTAGTAGAAGAGAGGGAGTCAAGGACACATCCATCAACATAGCATCACTGTTTCTCCTTAGTAGAAGAGAGGAGTCAAGGACACATCCATCAACATAGCATCACTGTTTCTCCTTAGTAGAAGAGAGGGAGTCAAGGACATCCATCAACATAGCATCACTGTTTCTCCTTAGTAGAAGAGAGGAGTCAAGGGAACATCCATCAACATAGCATCACTGTTTCTCCTTAGTAGAAGAGAGGAGTCAAGGACACATCCATCAACATAGCATCACTGTTTCTCCTTAGTAGAAGAGAGGAGTCAAGGACACATCCATCAACATAGCATCACTGTTTCTCCTTAGTAGAAGAGAGGAGTCAAGGACACATCCATCAACATAGCATCACTGTTTCTCCTTAGTAGAAGAGAGGAGTCAAGGACATCCATCAACATAGCATCACTGTTTCTCCTTAGTAGAAGAGAGGAGTTAAGGGAACATCCATCAACATAGCATCACTGTTTCTCCTTAGTTGAAGAGAGGAGTCAAGGGAACATCCATCAACATAGCATCACTGTTTCTCCTTAGTTGAAGAGAGGAGTCAAGGGAACATCCATCAACATAGCATCACTGTTTCTCCTTAGTTGAAGAGAGGAGTCAAGGGAACATCCATCAACATAGCATCACTGTTTCTCCTTAGTAGAAGAGAGGAGTCAAGGGCCTATCCATCAACATAGCATCACTGTTTCTCCTTAGTAGAATAGAGGAGTCAAGGACACATCCATCAACATAGCATCACTGTTTCTCCTTAGTAGAAGAGAGGAGTCAAGGGAATATCCATCAACATAGCATCACTGTTTCTCCTTAGTAGAAGAGAGGAGTCAAGGGAATATCCATCAACATAGCATCACTGTTTCTCCTTAGTAGAAGAGAGGAGTCAAGGGCCTATCCATCAACATAGCATCACTGTTTCTCCTTAGTAGAAGAGAGGAGTCAAGGGAATATCCATCAACATAGCATCACTGTTTCTCCTTAGTAGAAGAGAGGAGTCAAGGACACATCCATCAACACAGCATCACTGTTTCTCCTTAGTAGAAGAGAGGAGTCAAGGACATCCATCAACACAGCATCACTGTTTCTCCTTAGTAGAAGAGAGGAGTCAAGGACATCCATCAACATAGCATCACTGTTTCTCCTTAGTAGAAGAGAGGAGTCAAGGGAACATCCATCAACATAGCATCACGGGCGGCAGGTAGCTTAGTGGTTAAGAGCGTTGTGCCAGTAACCGAAAGGTTGCTGGTTCTAATCCCCGAGCCGACTAGGTGAAAAATCTGTCGATGTGCCCTTGAGCAAGGCACTTAACCCTAATTGCTCCTGTAAGTCGCTCTGGATAAGAGCGTCTGCTAAATGACCAATTATTTCAATTATTTCAATTATTATTTATCACTGTTTCTCCTTAGTAGAAGAGAGGAGTCAAGGACACATCCATCAACACAGCATCACTGTTTCTCCTTAGTAGAAGAGAGGAGTCAAGGACACATCCATCAACACAGCATCACTGTTTCTCCTTAGTAGAAGAGAGGAGTCAAGGACACATCCATCAACATAGCATCACTGTTTCTCCTTGGTAGAAGAGAGGAGTCAAGGGAACATCCATCAACATAGCATCACTGTTTCTCCTTAGTAGAAGAGAGGAGTCAAGGGAACATCCATCAACATAGCATCACTGTTTCTCCTTAGTAGAAGAGAGGAGTCAAGGGAACATCCATCAACATAGCATCACTGTTTCTCCTTAGTAGAAGAGAGGAGTCAAGGACACATCCATCAACATAGCATCACTGTTTCTCCTTAGTAGAAGAGAGGAGTCAAGGACACATCCATCAACATAGCATCACTGTTTCTCCTTAGTAGAAGAGAGGGGAGTCAAGGACACATCCATCAACATAGCATCACTGTTTCTCCTTAGTAGAAGAGAGGAGTCAAGGACATCCATCAACATAGCATCACTGTTTCTCCTTAGTAGAAGAGAGGAGTCAAGGGAACATCCATCAACATAGCATCACTGTTTCTCCTTAGTAGAAGAGAGGAGTCAAGGACACATCCATCAACATAGCATCACTGTTTCTCCTTAGTAGAAGAGAGGGAGTCAAGGACACATCCATCAACATAGCATCACTGTTTCTCCTTAGTAGAAGAGAGGAGTCAAGGACACATCCATCAACATAGCATCACTGTTTCTCCTTAGTAGAAGAGAGGAGTCAAGGACATCCATCAACATAGCATCACTGTTTCTCCTTAGTAGAAGAGAGGAGTTAAGGGAACATCCATCAACATAGCATCACTGTTTCTCCTTAGTTGAAGAGAGAGTCAAGGGAACATCCATCAACATAGCATCACTGTTTCTCCTTAGTTGAAGAGAGGAGTCAAGGGAACATCCATCAACATAGCATCACTGTTTCTCCTTAGTTGAAGAGAGGAGTCAAGGGAACATCCATCAACATAGCATCACTGTTTCTCCTTAGTAGAAGGAGAGAGGAGTCAAGGGCCTATCCATCAACATAGCATCACTGTTTCTCCTTAGTAGAATAGAGGAGTCAAGGACACATCCATCAACATAGCATCACTGTTTCTCCTTAGTAGAAGAGAGGAGTCAAGGGAATATCCATCAACATAGCATCACTGTTTCTCCTTAGTAGAAGAGAGGAGTCAAGGGAATATCCATCAACATAGCATCACTGTTTCTCCTTAGTAGAAGAGAGGAGTCAAGGGCCTATCCATCAACATAGCATCACTGTTTCTCCTTAGTAGAAGAGAGGAGTCAAGGGAATATCCATCAACATAGCATCACTGTTTCTCCTTAGTAGAAGAGAGGAGTCAAGGACACATCCATCAACACAGCATCACTGTTTCTCCTTAGTAGAAGAGAGGAGTCAAGGACATCCATCAACACAGCATCACTGTTTCTCCTTAGTAGAAGAGAGGAGTCAAGGACATCCATCAACATAGCATCACTGTTTCTCCTTAGTAGAAGAGAGGAGTCAAGGGAACATCCATCAACATAGCATCACTGTTTCTCCTTAGTAGAAGAGAGGAGTCAAGGACACATCCATCAACACAGCATCACTGTTTCTCCTTAGTAGAAGAGAGGAGTCAAGGACACATCCATCAACACAGCATCACTGTTTCTCCTTAGTAGAAGAGAGGAGTCAAGGACACATCCATCAACATAGCATCACTGTTTCTCCTTGGTAGAAGAGAGGAGTCAAGGGAACATCCATCAACATAGCATCACTGTTTCTCAGAGATCTGCATATCAAACAGGCTCCAAGCGTCAAGCCTTCCAATTGGGTTTAGGACTAATTGTCATTTCCACACTTTAATTGCAAAACAGTTCAATTCATTCAGTTCAATTCATATCAGCATAAGTAGAACAGGCAGACAAAGAGACACAGAGGATGAATGACAAGATATTCAACATCATAGAGGACCACTACACTTAAATATACTGAATGACAAGATATTCAACAGATATTCAACATCATAGAGGACGACTATACTTAAATATACTGAATGACAAGATATTCAACAGATATTCAACATCATAGAGGACAACTATACTTAAATATACTGAATGACAAGATATTCAACAGATATTCAACATCATAGAGGACAACTATACTTAAATATACTGAATGAAAAGATATTCAACAGATATTCAACATCATAGAGGACGACTATACTTAAATATACTGAATGACAAGATATTCAACAGATATTCAACATCATAGAGGACGACTATACTTAAATATACTGAATGACAAGATATTCAACAGATATTCAACATCACTCAACTTGGAAAATGTTGGAAAGGATTAAAGGTAAAGGACTGAATGCTTTTTTAGCCAATCAACATCCAGGATCCATACTACCTGTTTTATAACATCTAATATCGATCACGATCATAGCAACAGACATCTCCCAGCATGGACAGACAGAACATCATGATGAAAGCTGGTTGTAACCTCTCTATCAGGGATTGATTGACCCCCCTTTTTTTTTGCACACACACACACACACATCACAGACGTTCTGTTTTCATATAGTTTTATATGTGATGAAAGCCCCAAGAAGGTCAAGTCCTGTTTAAATGGCATTTTGATGGCATTTCTGTGGCCTGTTTAACCTTTTAGTGAGTGTCAGTTATTTCCCCTGGGTTCTATTTGATCCATTCTAGCCATGCTACCCCCCTCCTCCATCTGTCTTGCACTCCCTCCCTCCGCCCCTTCCTCCTAACTCCTCCCCGCCTTCCTTCCTTTCCTCCCTCCGCTCCTTCCTCTCTCTAATCCCTCCTTCGCTCTTCCTTAATCTCCCTCCGCTCTTCTCCTAATTTCCTCCTCTCTCCTTGCCTTTCTTCCTAACTCCTCCCTTCCCTCGCTTCCTCCTAAATTCCCTCCCTTCCTTCGCTTTCTCCTAACTCCCTCCCTCCCTGCCCCTTTCTTCAACTCCCTTCTGCTCTTCCTCCGCTCCTTCCCCTTCTCCTCTCCGCTCTTCCTCTAACTCCCTTCTTCCTCGCTTCCTCCTAACTCCCTCCCTCCGCTCCCTTTCCTTCTAACTCCTTCCTCTCCGGCTCTTCTCCTAACCTTCTCCGCTCCTTCCTCCTAACTCCTTCCTCCCTCGCTTCTTCCTCTAACTCCCTCTCCCTATTCTTCTTCTTTTTTAATTTCTTTCTCAATTTTCTCTTTCTAATCTTTTTTTTTTTTTAATTTCTTTCTTTTAATTTCCTTTTGATTTTTTTTTTTTAATTTTTTTTTCTTTCCCTCTTTTCTTCTTGTTTAATTTTTTTTCTAATTTTCCTTTCTTCTTCCTCCTTTTCTCTTCGCTTCTCTCCTTTCCTTTAATTTCGTTTCTTCGAATTTCTTTCGCTCTTGGTTATAACCCCCTGCTATTTTCCTTTTAATCTCCTCTTTCTGCCTTTTTTCCCTCTTTCAGCTCTTTTTTTAATTCTTTTTTTTTCTTTTTCCTTCGTTATTCTTTTTTTTTTCTTCGCTTTTCTCTTTCACTTTTTTCGCGTTTACTTCCCCTCATGTTGCTTCTTGAATTTTTTTTAATGTCCGTTATTCTTTTTTATTTTTTAATTTTTTTTTTCATTTTTTTCCCTTTCTTCTTTCTTCTTCCTCTGCCCTTTCTTTTAATTTGTCTTATCCGCCTTTTTTGTTTTAATCCTCATAACTTTTATTTCTTTCGCTTTTCTAATTCTTCTTTCTTTTCTTTTTTTTCATAATTTCAATTTAATTTGTTTTTAATTAATTTTCGTTCCTAAATTTTAATCTTTTATTTTGTTTCTTTCTCTATGAATCTTCAGCATTTAATTTTCCTTTCTTCTGCCTTTCTTCTTAATTTCTTCGTTGTTTCTTTCTTCTAATTTCTCAATTTTCCTTCTTTGCTTTTCTCATTTCTTTCTCCTTCTTCTTTTGTTTCCTTCTTTTTTTATTTCTCGATTTACTTCTTGAGTTTTTTAATTTTTCTTCTGTGCCTTTATTTCTTCCTTAATTCTTGTTTTCACATCGACTTTCTCCAATCTCCTCTTTTTTTTATTCTGCATTCCCATAAGTTTCTAATTTCCCTTTATTCTTCAATCTTCCTTTTTTTTTTTTAATATTTTTTTCTTATTATTCCTTTCTAATTTTTATTTTAATTTGTTTTAATTTTTTTTCTTTTTCTTTGAGTTCTTTTGCTTTGAATTTTTAATCTAATTTTGCTTCTTATCTTCTTCTTTCGCTTAATCTTTTAGTTCGCTTTTTCTTTGGTAATTTTCTTTTTATCTCGTCTTTCTTCATTTTTTCAATTATTTTAACCCTTTTTCAATTTTCCTCATTTTTAATATTCTTTGCTCATCTTTATTATCGCTTTATTTCGCTTATCTTTTTTTAAGCTTTTCTTTTCTTGATTTTCCCATTTTTTTCTCGTTTTCTTGCTTTTTTTGATTTCTTCGGTTTTTTTTAATTTTCTTCCGCTTTTCTTCTTTAATTCTTCTGCTTATTGCTTTCTTCTTTTTACTTTTCTTTTTTAAAATCTCCCGCTTTTAATTTTCCCTTTTTATTTTTTAATTTAATTTTTTGCTTTTCTTAATCCTCTAATTCCTTTAATTTTTTTTATTTTTTTTTTAATTTCTTTCTCTTTTTAATTTCCTTTTTTTCTTTTTAATTTTTTATTTTTTTTTAATTTTTTGCTTTATTCCTCTCTTTTCTGAATTTCTCGTCCTTTTTTCACGGCTTTTTCTTACTCTTTTTTAATTTTTCTTCTTTTTTGAATTTTCTTCTGCCTTTTTCTTTCTCTTTTTTAATTTCAATTCTTTTTTCTTTTATCTTACTTCTCCTAATTTCCTTCTTGCCTCTTATTCTAATCCTTTAATCTTTAATCCTGTTCTTTGCCACCCCCCCCCCCCTAAACATGGTGATCTTTCTATCCATGATATTGTGCCCTGCCACAAGAATCTTCACCATGGAAGCATTGATGTGGTGGTGGTTGTATGGTAATACTTGTTGCTCTGTGTTTGGTTGTGGTAAGAGCTTTAGGGTGACAGCAGACATTTGGGTGGTTTAAATTGTTGGATAACTGATCCTAGGTGATCAGGAATCATGGTGAGTTCTGCTCTTTGAATATGAGATTGATTGGATATGATCAGCTGAGGAGTCTAATGTTATGTTATTGGATTTATTATTTCAGGAGGAGTTAACGTACGTTATTGATTTGTCATTTCAGCTGAGGAGCCTAACGTTACGATTGATTTGGATTTCAGCTGAGGATAATGTTATATATTGATTTGGTAGTTTCAGCGAGGATAATGTTAGCGTTATTGATTTGGTGGGCTTGTGGGGCCGAGGAGCAACATACTGTTGGTATTGATTTGTCATTTCAGCTTGAGGAGTCTAATGTTACCTGTTGATTTGCTGACCCAGCTGAGGAGCCTAATGTTACTTGTTGGCTGATTTGTCATTTCAGTTGAGGGAGCCTAATGTTACTCAGGTTATTGATTTATTGGGCTTCCAGCTGAGGAGCCTAATGTTACCTGCTATTGATTTGTCATTTCAGCTGAGGAGCCTAATGTTACCTGTTATTGATTGTCATTTGTGCTGGAGGAGTAACGCACCAAGTGCTGATTTGTATTTCAGCTGATGGTTTCAATGTTACGTTGGTTGATTTGCTTGTCGTGGCTGAGGAGCCTAATGTTACCTGTTGGCTGATTTGTCATTTCAGCTGAGGAGCCTAACGTTACTCTGTTATTGACGGTTATTTAGCTGGAGGAGCCTAACGCATGTTATTGATTTGTATT
Organism: Coregonus clupeaformis; assembly: GCF_020615455.1. Classification (NCBI taxonomy): domain Eukaryota; kingdom Metazoa; phylum Chordata; class Actinopteri; order Salmoniformes; family Salmonidae; genus Coregonus; species Coregonus clupeaformis. The sequence continues at coordinate 119,567 of NW_025535018.1, forward strand.
TCAGCTGAGGAGCCTAATGTTACTCTGTTATTGATTTGTATTTCAGCTGAGGAGCTAATGTTACCTGTTAATTGATTTGTTATTTGAGAGGACTAAGTCGTATTGATGTTAGAGAGCCTAATCGGTAATTATTGATTGATTAGCTGGAGGAGTTACGTTACGTATTGATTTAGCTGAGGAGTTTTAATGTTACTGTTATTGATTTGTCATTTCAGCTGAGGGAGTTAGATTGTATTGATTGTAACACGGAGGAGCCTAATGTTGGCTCTGTTATTGATTTGTCATTTAGCTGAGGAGCCTAATGTTACTAGTTATTGATTTGTCATTTCAGCTGAGGAGCCTAATGTTACTCTGTTATTGATTTGTCATTTCAGTGAGGAGCCTAACGATATCTGTATTGATCTTGTTGGTATTTCAGCTGAGGAGCCTTGAAATTAGTATTGATTTGTAAGCTGAGGAGTAAATGTAGATTTTTTGAGGGTGATGGGAGTTAACGTTACTCTGATATTTCAGTTGAGGAGCTATGACTTTGTTATTGATTTGGTATTTCAGCTGGAGGAGCTTAAGTTACTGTTGGGGATTGTATTTGAGCTGAGGAGTTAACGTTATCTGTTGTTGATTTGCTTGTTTCAGCTGAGGAGCCTAATGTTACCCTGTGATTGTTGGGTTCAGCTGAGGAGCTTAATGTTACTTGATTGATTGTTATTTCAGTTGAGGGAGCCAATAATGGCAGCTGAGGGAATTGGAGGAGCTAATGTTATGATGATTGTATTTAGTAATTGTTTTGATTTGTTAGTTTGCTGGAGGAGCCTAACGTTACTGAGTGGTTGATTTGTCGCTTCAGCTGTTGAGGAGCTTTAATGTTATGTGATTTGTGAGGGCTGAGGGAGCCTGTTACCTGCTATTGATCGTCGTTATTGAGAGCCTGATGATAGGGGTTGATTTGAGGCTAGTGAGGAGCCTGAACGGATATTGAATTGATTTCAGCTGAGGAGCCTAGCGTTACTGTTATTGATTTGTATTTCAGCTGAGGAGCCTCAATCGTTACCTGTTATTGATTTGTCATTTCAGCTGAGGAGCCTAATCGCTACTGTTATTGATTTGTATTTGGCTGAGGAGCTTCTAACGTTACTCCGTTATTGATTTGTCATTTCAGCTGAGGAGCCTAATGTTACCTGTTATTAATCGGTTGCGTTCAGCTGAGAGCCTAACGCGGTGTTATTGATTTGTTATTTCAGCTGAGGAGTCTAATGTTACTCTGTTATTGATTTGTGATTTCAGCTGAGGAGCCATGTTACTGTTATTGATTTGTCATTTCAGCGGAGGAGTTTTAATGTTACGTTATTGATTTGTATTTCAGCTGAGGAGCCTAATAACACGGTTATTGATTTGTCAGCTTCAGCTGGAGGAGCCTAATGTTACCTGGGTTGTTGATTTGTCATTTCAGCTGAGGAGCCTAACGTTACCTGTTATTGATTTGTCATTTCAGCTGAGGAGCCTAATGTTACCTGTTATTGATTTGTCATTTCCAGCTGAGAGCCTAATGTTACCTGTTGATTGGTATTTCAGCGAGAGCTTCAATGCTACCTAAGGCGCTGATTTGTCAATTCAGCTGAGGAGCCTAATGGTTACCTGTTATTGATTTGTTATTTCAGCTGAGGAGCCTAACGTTACCTGTTGCTGATTTGTCATTTCAGTTGAGGAGCTAACGCTACCTGTTATTGATTTGGTATTTCAGCGAGGAGCCTAACGTTACTCTGTTATTGATTTGTATTTCAGCTGAGGAGCTCAAACGTTAGTTATTGATTGTTGGGTTGAGGAGTTAAGTTATGTTATTGATTTGTATTTCAGCGAGGGTAAGTTACTGAAGATTGTATTTCAGCGAGGGAGCCTAACGTATTCCTGTGGTTGATTTTATTTAGCTGAGGGAGTTAATGTTACCTGTTATTGATTTGTTGATTTGCTAGCTGAGGAGCTTATTGATTTATAGCTGGAGAGCCTAAATGTTATCGTTATTGATTTGATTGGTACTGAGGAGAATGTTACGTTATTGATTGTTAGGATAAAGAATTACAGATAGGGCCTCATAATTTGGAATTGAAATAGGAGAAAGAGTTAAGGTTGAAGACCGAAGCAACATAGTTTCACTTAATTTACTTAATGTATATTTCTGTTAAATAGACTAATATTAAAGGATATAACTCATAATGTAAGTATTTTTAACGTGAAAATATTAAGAAAAGAGAATATGTTATTAGGGGTTAGGTAATTCCTTCATAGTGTTTTTAGGTTCTGCAAGGAACTAATAATTGGTAGAGTAAGAAAGTGAGGGGAAAATTAAAACGTGAAGGTGCCAGAAGAGATAGGGAAACCTGTAGATGAATTTTAATAAGAATTTTCACTGATATTCTTTGAAGGATATTTTTTAGCTGGACATTCTTTTTAGCTGGACATTCTTTAGGCTGATATTTTGAGTTTAGGAATTGAATTCCTTCAGATTACATTTTTTTTTAGAAAAACAACTCAACAGCACTCATTATGTTTTCTTACAAATTTAGATAATATGTAAAACACTGTAAGTGGAATAGTAGCTGTATTGTGGTATAATATTCAAATTTGGAATAATTAAAGAAAATATGCAACAACACTGTTAAATGGAAAATGTAGTGTAGGTAAATAAAATATGCAACAAATAATTAAATGAATAGAGTTGTAGTGGTTGTAAAATAAAAATGCAAATAAACTCAAGTTTAAAGTGGAATAATAGTAGTAGTGCAGAAAATAAAAACTTAGAATAGTTGAATATAGAAGATGAATAAAAAAATAAATGGAATAATAGGGGTAAAATAAAATATCAAATAAATATTGTTTAAAGGATAAGAAGCTAGTAGTGTTGTGGTAAATAAAATATGCAAAATAACATTGTTTAAGGGGAATAATAGTAGAAAAGCAGGTGTGGAAATAATAAAAACTTAAATAATAGGGAAATAAAGATAAATAAAATACGTTAAAATGGAATAAGAGTAGTAGTGTGTGTAAAATAAAATATGTAACAACACTGTTTTAAAGGTAATAGTAAGGTAAGGTAAAATAAAATATTAATAATATCACTGTTTAAAGGAATAATAGCTAGATTATTAAATAAAATATGAATAATTGGTAGGGGAATATTGGAAGTGTAATGTAAAGATTAAAAAAAAATATCAGTAAAAAAAATGAATAAATAGTTTAAAATGGAATAATAGTTGTAGGGCTGGTAAAATTAAAATATGCAAAATATTTAAAATGGAATAATAGCTAGTAGTGTTGTGGTAAAATAAAATATGCAAAAAACACTGTTTAAAGACATAGCATAGTTGGGTAAAATAAAAATATGCAATAAATATCTTAAAGGGAATAATAGCGTAGTGTGTGGTAAAAAAAATGTTGGAATAATACTGAGAAAAAATAAAAAAAAGGGAATAGTGTAGGTAAAATAAATATGCAACAATACGTTAAATGGAATAAGTAGGGAAAATAAAAAACGTTTAAAGGGTAATATAGTAAGAAATAAAATATGAATAACACTTGAGGTAAGGGAGATAGGTAACTATAAACATCTAAATGATCTTTATTAATAAGATAAGCCAATGGGATTGATGAGACATTGTTTAACAATACATTTATGGTTAGTGGAAATGGGGTTTAACACAGCTACATAACAGATGGAGGTGACATTACATCAGATCATTCTCATTACTTGATAAACTCTATATGTGATTGAGAGACAAATAGATTTCTTAACATTTGGAATAATCCCATAAGATAGTTTGGTATGAAAAAGAAAATTATGATCAATAACTGTAAGGTCGTTGATATCAGCTCAAGGCACTGTATCGCAGTGCGAAGTGTGCTACTAGAGATCCTGGTTGGAATTAGTTGCGAGAGCTGCGGCGACGGAGATCGTATAGGGGCCAGACAATTGGTCCAGTTGCCCAGGGTAGGGGAGGGAATGGATGGAGGGATGTAGCTAGCTGGTAGGAGTATAGGCTTTGCAATCGCCAGGGTTGGGGTGTTAAGCCAGTATGAATTTTAAAAGATAATGTAACTAATAAACTGTAAAGAGGTCTTAATGATAATAATAAAAAAAATATACACAAAAGACATCAAGGACAAAGCTTACAACACTTCTACATGGGTTAACCCTGAGACTTTACAGGGACAAAGCTACAACACTACATGGGTTAACCCCGACAAAGACAAAGCTACAACACTGAATGGGTTAACGAGACTTTATAAAAGGACAAAAAACACTTCTAAGGGTAACGAGATTATCAAAGAAAAAGCTATAACACTTTCTACATGGGTTAACTCCTGAGATTTTCATGAGTTAGGACAAAGCTAAATCTTCTACATGGGTTAACTCTGAGATTTCATAAAGGATAAAGCTACAACTTCTAATGGGTAACTCTGAGACTTTACAAAGGAAAAGCTAAGCAACACTTCTACAGGGTTAACCCTGAGACTTTCTACAAAGGACAAAAGCTACAACACTTGGCATGGGTTAACTCCTGAGACTTTCTAGGAATGGAAAAAAGAAACTTTAATGGGTTAACCCTGAGATTTCTGACAAAGACAAAGCTACAGCACCTCTACATGGGTTAACTCCTGAGACTTTCTACAAAAGGACAAAGCTAAACACTTCTAATGGGTCAACCTGAGACTTTCAACAAAGGACAAAGCTACAACACTTCTACATGGGTTAATAGATTTCTACAAAGGGACAAAGCTACAACACTTCTACATGGGTCAACCCCTGAGACTTTCTACAAAGGACAAAGCTACAACACTTCTAACATGGGTTAATCTGAGATTTTCTACAAAGGGACAAAGCTACAACATGACATGGGTTAACCGAGATTTTTGACAAAGGACAAAGCTATAAACTTCTACATGGGTTAACCCTGAACTTTCAGAAAGGATAAAGCTTACAAAATTCTACATGGGTTAACCCTGAGACTTTCTACAAAGGATAAACTATAACACTTCTACATGGGGTTAACTTGAGATTTAAGAAAGGATAAAAGCTATAATACATCTACATGGGTTAACCCTGAGACTTTCAAAAGAGAAAGCGAAACTCAGGTTCCTGAACTTTCTGAGAAAGGACGAGGTAAAATTCACATGGGTAACCCTTCCTGAGACTTTCTACAAAGGACAAAGCTATAACATTTAATGGGTTAACCTGAGACTTTCAGAAAGGAAAAGTGAAACACTTTTATAGGGTTAACCCTGAGACTTTCACAAAGGACAAAGCTACTAACACCTCTACATGGGTTAATCTGAGACTTTCAAAAGATAAAGCTTATAACACTTCTTGCTAGATGGGTTAACCCCTGAACTTTCAGAGCTGACAAAGCTACAACACTTACATGGGTTTAACTCCTGAGACTTGGTGAGAAAGGAAAGCTACAACACCTCTACATGCGGTTCAACTCCTGAGACTTTCAAAAGAAAAAAAATCTTACATGGTTAACCTGAGACAGAAAGGAGAAAGTTACAACACTTCTTTAAGCATGGGTTTGGGCCCTGAGACTAAGAGGAAAAGTTACAACACTACATAATGGGTACCGAGACTTTCAGAAAGGACAAAGCAAACACTTCTTTAATGGGTTAACTCTGAGACTTAAAAAGGACATAGATGGGTTTAACCCTGAGACTTTCTACAAAGGATGATTACAACACTTCTACATGGGTTAACCTTGGACTTAAAAGGACAAAAGAACACTTCTTACAGGGTAACCGAATTTAGGAAAATAAAATAATGGTTAACCCTGAGTCTATAAAGGATAAAGCTATAATACTTTACATGGCAACCCTGATTTTTAGATAAACTATAACACTGGTAACGAGAAAAAACAAACTAATCAGTTAACCAGACTTCACAGAAAGACAAATACAAAATTACATAGGTTAACCCTAGATCACAAAAGACAAACTACAACACTTGAATGGTTCAACTCCTGAGAGACTTTCACAAAGTTGACAAAGAAACACTAATGGGTTAACCCTGAAACTTTCAGAAAGGAAAACTAAACACTCAATGGGTTAACCCTGAGACTTTCTGTGAAAGGACAAAGTTAAACTTCTACAGGGTTAACCTGAGCTCTTAGGAAAGGAGAGAAAGCCACAACACTTCTACATGGCTCAGCCCTGAGACTTTCACAAAGGACAAAGCTACAACACTCTACATGGGTTTAACCCTGAGACTTTCAGAAAGGACAAGTTACAACACTTTTACATGGGTTTAACCCTGAGACTTTCAGAAAGGACAAAGCTACAACACCTCTACATGGGTTAACCCTGAGACTTTCTACAAAGGACAAAAACACTTCTAAAGGTAATTCCTGACTTCCTTCTGTGAAAGGACAAAGCTACAACACTTCTACATGGGTTAACCCTGATACTTTCTCTAGAAAGGACAAAGCCACAACACTTCTTACATGGGTTCAACCCTGAGACTTTCTAGAAAGGACAAAAGCTACAACACCTCTACATGGGTTCAACTCCTGATACTTTCAGAAAGGACAGCACAACACTTACATGGGTTCAACCCTGATACTTTTCAGAAAGGACAAAGTTGCAACACTTGGCATGGGTTAAACCCTGGATTTCTAGAAAGGAAAAGTTACAACACTTGCATGGGTTAGCCCTGAGACTTCAGAAAGGGACAAAGGCAAAACTTCTACATGGGTTAACCCTGAGACTTTCACAAAGGGACAAAGCTAAAACATTTCTACATGGGTTCAACCTGAGACATTCTACAAAGGAAAAAAGCTACAACATTCTCTACATGGGTTTAACCTGAGGCTTTCAGAAAGGACAAAAGCTACCACACTTTTAAGGCTGGTTTAACCCCTGAGACTTTCTAGAAAGGACAAAGCTACAACACTTCTACATGGGTTAATCCTGAGACTTCAGAAAGGACAAGTTACAACACTTCTACATGGGGTTCCAACCCTGAGACTTTCACACAAAGGACAAAGCCACAACACTTCCCAGCATGGGTTAACCCCAGACTTTCAGAAAGGACAAAGCCACAACACTTCTGCGGTTTAAACTGAGACTCTCAAAAGGACAAAGCTAACACTTAATGGTTCAACTCCTGAGCCTTTCAGAAAGGAGAAAGCTACAACACTTCTCTACATAATTCCAGCCTTGAGACTTTGTGCCAAAGGACAAAGGCATGGCAACACTTGTACATGGGTTCAACACTGAGACTTTCAGAAAGGACAAAGCTACAACACTTTTACATGGGTTCAACCCTGAGACTTTCACAAAGGACAATGGATAGAAACTGTCTTGTTTAGTGTCATTTCTCAATAGATGTCAGTAGTTTAGGTTTTTGTGGAAGACATTTGTGATACGAGAAGTTAGTTCAGTGAGCACACACAATAGGATTACCTGCTAGCGTTGCTGGTCAGAATTGGGGGGGTGAAGTGACCAGGGGCTTGATGGGGGGTTGGGCTGGGGGCTGCGATGGGGACATTGGGGGGCTGTGATGGGGATATGGGGTCATGATGGGGGTGGGGGAAGGTGATGGGAGCATTGGGGGTTGCGATAAGATATTGGGGGTTGGTGATGGGGAAGGTGATGGGGGTTGGCTGGGGGTTGCACGTGGTTATTGGGGCTGTGATGGGGGTTATTGGGGGAAGGTGTGATGGGGTTGGGCTGGGGGTTGTGAGGGAAGGCTGGGGGCTGGGTGATGGGGAAGCGCGACGGGGCTGGTGATGGGGGTTGGCTGGGGCTGTGATGGGGTTGGGCTGGGGGTTGCGATGGGGGGTTGGCTTGGGGTCATGATGGGGGGGGTTGGATGGGGTGGGGGGGGTCAGCGATGGGGGCGCTGGGGGAAGGTGATGGGGGGTTGGGCTGGGGCTGCGATGGGGGGTTAGCTGCGGAGGAAGGGCTGGGGGGCTGCGATGGGGGGGCGGCTGGGGGTCAGGTGATGGGGTTATGGGGCCGTGATGGGGGCTGCGGATAAGCGCATGGGGTTGCAGTGATGGGGGGGCTGGGGGCTGGTGATGGGGTTATTGGGGTTGCAGGAGGAAGAGGGTAGCATGGAGGAAGGTGATGGGGGTTGTGGAGGAAGTATTGAAGGTGGAGTGGGGGTTATTGGGGGTTGCGATAAGGTCAGGGCTGCGATGGGGGCTGGTGATGAAGTATTAAATGTGATAAGCAGCTGGGGTTTGATAAGTGCTGAAGGTGATAAAGGCTAAAGGCAAGGGGCTGGTGAGAAGTATTGTGTCATGATGGGGGCTACTAAGCCGTGATGGGGGTTATTGGAAGGCGATGGGGGTTGGGTTGGGTTGCGATGGGGTTATTGAAGG